>NC_069738.1:1109225-1356725 GCF_027358585.1 Pangasianodon hypophthalmus | reverse complement strand
TTAACAGGGGTGTCAAACAAACAGCCTGTGGATTGGGACAGGCCCAATAAAGGTTTTCATCAGGCCCAACAAATGAATTTTTAAATGTTTTAAAATAGAATTGCCCTGTTTTGTCTAATAGAGTTGAAAGATTTAAAAAGAACAGTCTGTGTGTTTCTACTAGGGAGTAATTTACTCCACACGCTGTGTCAGAAGGCGGGTTGCATCATTAAAGACTCCAGCCATCCTGCACATTCACTTTTCTCCTTTCTGCTCCCAGGTAAAAAACTCAGATCCATCAGCACACAACATCAAGACTCAGAGACAGCTTCTACCCCAATGCCATAAGACTTTTCAACTTTCTTGCATATAACACAAATAGGACACTTGACCGACATTCTGCACAGTCGCTTTAACAATCATTGCTGCTGCAGTTGTATTTTTATATCTGTGTACATATTTGGACTTTTTACACTTGTGGATTCTCACCACTTATTTTTTTATTAATCTCTTTTTTTTATATATAATTTTGCACTAATGTATACTTGTGTAAATGTTAATGTCATCTGTTATACGTTTATTGTTACTGTGTTGTTTTTGTATGTTTACTGGCTGTATGTTTAATGTCTGCTGCAGAGACTGTACTTGCACATACGACAATAAAGCTTTCGATCCTTGAATGAATCCATGTTATTCCAGGTTTTTAAATCTCTGGTGAAATAATTCAAGAAGAGTGCATGATTTATTATCTTAAACCTGAATTAGAGAAATGGCAAAGGAAAAAAAGAGAAAATCTCTATAATAATCATACAGTCAACATAATTTACAAACCCGAATCTGATTCATGAAAAACCTGAACAAGCCAGAGCGATCTTATTGCATTTCAAATTATGTATAATGTTATGACAATTTGCAGCTCCTGACTAGCCTTGGGTGAATTGTTATAAGAGCTGAAAGGATTTTTTTAATGCCAGCTCATTTCCTGTTAGAAATCTTTCATTAGAAATGCAGAAATCCTGGTCCACCTGTTCTAAAATATGTTTTGTCGAAGCTTTTAAGATTTTAAGAAAGTTGGGTACAAAATAATGAGGAATTTGCCTTGACTGGACTAAGGGCTAATCTGTATATGAGGTGAGTATTGTGTGATGCTAACAGACAACATGAACAGTCATCTTTAATCATAACCAAGAATGTATTCTGTAATTTATATTTATTTTATTATAAGTGCAATCAGGTTGTAAAGTTTATATGAAGCTGAAAATGAGTTACATGAGAAAATGTTAGAATACTTCAGAAAAATTATCAGCATGCAGAGTTAAAATATTAATTTTACTGAACATTATTTTGAGAAATCACAGACATTTATTATGCTGGAAAGGAAGCATGATCAGCTGGAAATTGTATTGTTTGAAGCATTGTCATGTGGACAAACATTCACTCAGGCGTAGTCTGCTTCCTCTTCTTCTGCGAATCCACTTTGAACAGCTGCTTGAATGCTCTTTATCTCTTCTGGAGCAGCAGCAGGGAGAATAGCGAGCAGCTCTTTGTCAATCTTCTCCAGTCTTGCAGCAGTCTTCCTTTCAAACTCATTCTTGTTCTTGAGGACAAGGTGTAAGATGGCTTTCTGGGCCTCATCACAGGATTCCTGTAACTGCAGACGCTCAGAAAGAAACTCAGGCTTTTCCTTGTCCATGGCCATCAGTTTTCCCAGAGAGCTGACACGATCCATGATGTGATTGGTGGAAACCTCTGTGTAGGTTGCTGAGATCATGTGGACGAGGCTGGCGATGTTAGTGGCTTGAAAGGCTTGATTGTAGAGCAGGTCTTTGCAGAAGAGCTTTGCGTTATAGGAAAGTGATTGTGTCTTCTCAGATGTGGAGACAAAATCTTTAAGGGTTCTGCTCAGGCAGGTTTTCACGATGTTGGACACCATCTGAAAGAAGCGCACCATCTTCTCCCACTGCTCCTTCACTCTCCCCATGGCATCCATACCTTTGACCAGCATTTGTATAGTGGTGTTAAAGTCTATCTCTTTGACCTCGCAGTTCCTCATGGTGATCAGGATTTCAGTCAGCTCCTTTTGGTTCTTCTCCATGTTCTCTACACTCTTCTCATAGATCTCTCTGGTCTTGTCCAGTTGAGCGCGGCTCTGCTCTATGCGGAACCTGGCATTCTCTGATGCTCTTTGTGAAACACTCATCTTCTCAGATTTACTTTCTTCTTTATACATCATTGGTGGTTTGGGAGCCAGGGAAGGAGACTTTGTGACGTCTTTACTTTTGCTGTCAAAACTTCGAGCTGATTCAGTCAGATTTCTGATCCTTTCAATCAGCTCATTTGTTTTGGTTTCTTCACATTTCCCCTCTGGTGCATACTTTGCTAGTTCTGCACAGATTGTAATGCCCTCATCACATATGTTTTGGGCATCAGTTTTTGCTTTGCAGTTTGGGGTTTTTTCTAAACCTTTCTTGATTCTTTTGAACTGATCTGCCTGGAAATCTGTTAATGTAGCTTTATTCTTTTGATCATACAAGTCTTTCCAATTAATAGTGTTGTCCTTCACAACCTCTTGTACCTTCACTGTGCACATCAGGATTTCTGCAGATTTGCTATAAATATTAATTACATCAATACCATCAACAGCAGATTCTTTATCTTTAATGTGATGCTTTGTATCAGCAATTGTTCTGGAAGCTTGACAGAGTTGGTTCACTGGCTGGGTAATCACAGCTGTTACTCCATTAACAAGAGTTGTGACACTCTCAGTCAAGCCTGCAACAAAATCCATACCAATCATCTCCCATCCACCAGGTAGTGAATCCATTGCTTCTTTGTAACCTGCATGTGCTTCCTTAAGTTGCTCTTCCATGGCTTTCATTGCTTTCTCTGAGCGTTTAGTAGCTTCTTCTGATGACTGTTTCCTCATCTTGGCCTCATCCAATTTCTTCTTGATAGCATCCAGCTCCTCCCCATAAAAGTGCTCAGCATTTACACATGCTTCTAGCAGTTCCTGGATAATATTGATGACATCAGTGAACCGCTTTTCTGTTGCATTGGCCAACTCAAGACAATCATCTGCAATGACACGAATGTTCTCCAGCTGGTCAGGGAGGTGGGCTTCAACAATCTCATCATTGCCTTGGAAAAGGATCTTCACAGCCGTCTTCATGTAATCTGGAACTGCCATGGTGTGGAGTCTAATCTGATCCATGTTCTTATGGGCCTCATTGAAAGCCCCCCAGCCAGAGTTACACACCTGCATGAGGCAGGCACGAAATGAATCTGGGTATTTGATATACTTGTAGCCATCTTTAGGTGGGTTCTTGTTGATGGAGAAATCTGTTTTGGAGGAGATGAAGACCAGCTCTCCCAGGATGGCTATGGAGAGTGGAGCAGGAGTCAGATACTCCTCCCAGTTGGCATACGGCTGCATCACAAGCTTGGTTTGGTTTCTCATTTCCTCAGCTGTGGTGAGGCTTTGATTTTTCTTTGCAATTTGGGAATTCATGGCTTCCTTGTTCCTACTAAAAACAAATAATAGTAAATAGAATACACATAAGATTCATATAAAATGATTAAATCAGGAATGAATCATGAAAAAACATTTAATTCAATGGCACTACTCTAATTCGGAATCTTTTTACAAAGTTTTACACTGATTACAGTCTGCTTATGCTGTTACTTACAAAATCCTCACATCATAAAAGAATTCTTTGATTATGAATTGTGATTGGTGGTCTTAGACCACATAATCTAATCTAGCCATGGGGGTCACAGTCCAGTGACTTCTGTGCCGGTCCCAAGCCCGGATAAATAGAGAGGGTTGCGTCAGGAAGGGCATCCGGCGTAAAACATTGCCAAATTTAATCATGCGTATCCCCAGTACTCTGAATTTCATACCGGATCGGTCGAGGCCCAGGTTAACAACAACCGCCAACGGTGCTGGTGACCTACAGGGCACCGGTGGAAATTGGGCTACTGTTGGTCGAAGAAGTAGAGGAGGGAGGCGAGTGAGTAGACAGAGAGAGAAGAGGAAAGGTAAGAGTGTAGGACTGAGAATAGGAACTCTGATTGTTGGTACTATGACAGGGAAAGGTAGAGAGCTGGCTGATATGATGGAGAGAAGGAAGGTGGATATACTGTGTGTACAGGAGACCAGGTGGAAGGGTAGCAAGGCTCGTAGTATAGGAGCAGGATTCAAGCTCTTTTATTATGGTGTGGATAGTAAAAGAAATGGGGTAGGTGTGGTCTTGAAGGAGGAGTTTGGGAGGAATGTTCTGGAGGTGAAGAGAGTGTCAGACAGGGTGATGAGTCTGAAGTTAGAGATTGAAGGGGTGATGTTGAATGTTGTTAGTGGTTATGCCCCACAGGTAGGTTGTGAGTTAGAGGAGAAAGAGAGATTCTGGAGTGAATTAGATGAGGTGATAGAGAGTATTCCCACGGGTGAGAGAGTGGTGATAGGAGCAGATTTTAATGGACATGTTGGTGAGGGGAACACAGGTGATGAGGAGGTGATGGGCAAGTTTGGAGTTAAGGAAAGGAACCTTGAAGGACAGACGGTAGTGGACTTTGCTAAGAGGATGGACATGGCTGTGGTTAAAACTTATTTTCAGAAGAGGGAGGAGCATAGAGTGACTTACAAGAGTGTAAGTAGGAGCACACAGGTAGACTACATCCTATGTAGAAGAGGCAATCTGAAAGAGATTAGTGACTGTAAAGTGGTAGAGGGATAGAGTGTAGCCAGACAGCATCTGATGGTGGTGTGTAGGATGATGTTGATGGTCTGTAAGAAGAAGATGTCAAAGATAGAGATAGAGAAGAAAATCAAGTGGTGGAAGCTGAAAAAGGAGGAATGTTGTGAGAACTTTAGACAGAAGTTGAGGCAGACTCTGGGTGGTCAGGTAGTGCTGCCAGATGACCGGGAAACTACAGCAGAAGTGATCAGGGTGACAGCAAGAAAGGTGTTGGGTGTGTCATCTGGAAGGAGGAAAGACGATAAGGAGACTTGGTGGTGGAATGAAGAAGTTCAGGATAGTATCCAGAGGAAGAGGTTAGCCAAGATGAAGTGGGACATGGACAAGACTGAAGAGAATAGACAGGAATACAAGGAGTTACAGCGCAGAGTGAAGAGGGAGGTGTCTAAGGCCAAGCAGGAGGCTACACTAGGTTAGACACTAGAGAAGGACAGAAGGACTAGGCAGAGGAATCGAGATGGGAAGGATGTGCAGCAAGTTAGAGTTATTAAGGATAGAGATGGAAGGGTGCTCACAAGTGAGGAGAGTGTACAGAAGAGATGGAAGGAGCACTTTTAAGAGCTGATAAATGAGGAAAATGAAAGGGAAAAAAGAGTAGAATGGGTGACCTCTATGGAACAGACAGTAGATAAGATTAGAAAGGATGAAGTCAGGAAGACTTTGAAGAGGATGAAAAGTGGAAAGGCAGTTGGTCCTGATGACATCCTGGTGGAGGTGTGGAAGTGTCTAGGAGAGGCAGCAGTGGAATTTTTAACTAGTTCGTTTAACAGGGTTTTAGAGAGTGAGAAGATGCCTGAGGAATGGAGAAGTAGTGTATTAGTGCCGATCTTTAAGAATAAGGGTGACGTGCAGTGTTGCAGCAACTATAGGGGGATAAAGTTGATGAGCCATACAATGAAGCTATGGGAAAGAGTAGTGGAAGCTAGGTTAAGGAAGGTAGTGGAGATTTGTGAGCAGCAGCATGGCTTCATGCCCACAAAGAGCACAACAGATGCAATTTTTGCTCTGAGAATTTTGATGGAGAAGTATAGGGATAGTCAGAGGGAGTTGCACTGTGTGTTTGTAGATTTGGAGAAAGCGTATGACAGGGTGCCAAGAGAAGAGCTGTGGTACTGTATGAGGAAGTCAGAAGTAGCAGAGAAGTATGTCAGAGTGGTGCAGGACATGTATGAGAGGAGCAGGACAGTGGCGAGGTGTGCTGTAGGTCAGACAGAGGAGTTCAAAGTGGAGGTGGGACTGCATCAGGGATCAGCTCTGAGCCCCTTCCTGTTTGCTATGGTGATGGACCAGTTGTCAGAGGAGGTCAGACAGGAGTCTCCTTACACAATGATGTTTGCGGATGACATTGTGATCTGTAGTGAGGGCAGGGAGCAGGTGGAGGAAAACCTGGAGAGGTGGAGGTTTGCGTTGGAGAGAAGAGGAATGAAAGTCAGTCGTAGTAAGACTGAGTACATGTGTGTGAATGAAAGGGAGGGAAGTGGAACAGTAAGATTACAGGGTGAAGAGGTTAAGAAGGTTCAGGAGTTTAAGTACTTGGGGTGAACAGTCCAGAGTAATGGAGAGTGTGGGAAAGAGGTAAAGAAGCGAGTGCTGGCAGGTTGGAATGGGTGGAGAAAGGTGTCGGGAGTTCTGTGTGATAATCAAGGGGAAGGTGTGCAAGACAGTGGTGAGACCGGCCATGCTGTATGGTTTAGAGACAGTGTCACTGAGGAAGAGATAGGAGTCAGAGCTAGAGGTAGCAGAGCTGAAGATGTTGAGGTTCTCTTTGGGAGTGACAAGGTTGGACAGGATTAGGAACGAGTACATCAGAGGGACAGCTCATGTTGGAGGTTTGGGGGACAAAGTTAGGGAGGCCAGATTAAGATGGGTTGGACATGTTCAGAGGAGGGAGAGTGAGTATATTGGTAGGAGAATGTTGGACATGGAGCTGCCAGGCAGGAGGCAGAGAGGAAGGCCAAAGAGGAGGTATATGGAGGTAATAAATGAGGATATGAAGCTAGTGGGTGCAAGTGTTGAGGATGCAGAAGATAGATATAGTTGGAGAGTGATGAGTCGCTGTGGCGACCCCTGAAGGGAAAAGCCGAAAGAAGAAGAAGGTCTTAGAACAAATAATCTAATATGCTTACTGTGAATGGACTATAAATGCGATAAAGCTGTGTAAATGAACTTTGTTTTTACTATACCAGTACTTCAGGATGTTTTGATTAATTCAAATTTAATAATAATAATAATAATAATAATAATAATAATATCTTCATAATAGTTTCAAATGTGTTAAGAATGAAAATAGATAGATGGCGCTATATACACTCACTGTCCGCTTTATTAGGAACACCTGTAGACCTGCTCATTTATGCAGTTATCCAATCATCTAATCATGTGGCAGCAGCACAATGCATAATATCATGGAGATGCAGGTCAAGAGCTTCAGTTAATGTTCACATCAAACATTAGAATGAAGAAAAAATGTGATCTCTGTGACTTTAACTGTGGCATGGATGTTGGTACCAATTGGTCTGGTTATCTGAGTACTGCATATCTGGTACCAAAACACACACACACACACACACACGTAAAAAGCAACATTCTATGCATGTGTATACTCAAATACAGCAAAGATATAAAGTAAATTTAAACCAGTGGAAAACAAAGGGTAATGTGCATTTCATTATCCAAAAAAATGCATTAGGCAATTAAGAGAATTTTTACTAAACAAATATGCTAAAATCTGCCATAGATGTGTGTTTGATCCAAAGTTATAAAGTGTGAGAGTGGTGATTCTGAGGAGTTTCTTTTGAATGTTTTTTTTTCCAATGGAGAAGAACTAAAACAGATCATTCAAAAAGCTTCTTCTAAATAAAGTAAATGCATTCTGAATATGACCTTTTCAAAATCAGTATCATGGACTGAATACAGATGCATCAATTTTGTATTTTGAATATGTAAAGTAAAAGTTGTAATAGATATCATGGTGATATTCTGTTAAAGCTCAACCCTATTTATCAAATAGATAGATACATTCATGAAATACATCCTCACCAGTTTTTATAAAAGAAACTACTAACCTCAGGTGCCAAAAAAAAAAAAACACACAACAGTTTTCAATATGTAGTCATTCAAAAAAGTACAAAAAAGTAAACCAACATTCAGAAGCCAGGTGGGAAAAAATAAGTACACCCTTTGTACTTCCACAATCATTAAGAGAGTAATTAACAGCCAGGTGTTACTAAAGAAATGCACAAGATTATTTTGTTATCAAGAAATGTGACTATCTCTATAAAAGCAAAACTTTTTGCATTTTGGTGTTCTGTAGCACTCAGGTGTGTCTCTACATCATGCCAAGAAAAAAGCCATGACCTCAGAGAAGCAATTGCTGCTGCTCATCAATCTGGGAAGGGTTATAAGGCCATCTCCAAACAATTTGAAATTCACCATTGAATTCTACAGTGAGAAGGATTGTTTTCAAATGGAGAGCCTTCTAGACGGTTGCCAATCTTCCCAGGAGTGGGCGTCCCAGCAAATTCAGTCCAAGGTCAGACTGTTTAATGCTTAGATATAAAGAAAATTTACATCATATGACCTACAAGCCTTTGTAAGCACATTAAATGTTAATGACAGCACAATCAAAAAAAGACCAAACAAGTAAGGCTTTCAGGGAAGGGAGGCTAGGAAAAAACTCCCTTCTCTCCAAAAAGCATATGGAGCACAGCTTAGGTTTGCAAACTTGCATCTGAACAAACCACAAAAGTTCTGGAACAATATCCTTTGGACTGATGAGACTAAGGTGGAGATGTTTGTTCACAGCGTATCACCACAAACACCTCATACCAGCTGTGAAGCCTGGTGGTGGAGGAGTGATGATTTGGGCTTGTTTTGCAGCCACAGGACCTGGGAAACTTGCAGTCATTGAGAAAACAATGAACTCCACTTTATATCAGAATATTCTTGAGAAAAATGTGAGGTCATCTGTCCAGCAGCTTAAGCGGGTCATGCAACAGGAAAATGATTCTAACACACCAGTAAATCTACATCTGAATGGCTAAAGAAGAAAAAAAATCAAGGTGTTGGAATGGCCAAGTCAAAGTCCAGACCTCAACCCCACTGAGATGCTGTGGTGGGATCTTAGATCTGTGTATAAATAAACGCTCTCAATATAGGGTGTACTTATTATATTATTATTTCATATATATATAGTACTTATTATTATAGGGTGTAGTTATTTTTTCACACCTGGCTTCTGAATGTTTCCTTTTTGGAAAAAATGAGCACGTATTGAAATCTATTGTGTTTTTGTCAGTTAATTGTTTGTTTATAGAATTTGTCTGGGGCCCTGATCAATAATAACATAGAATTGAAGAAGGGTGTACTTTCTTTTTTCCATGACTGTTGATAGATAGAGAGATAGATAGATGTAAAATACTACTACCGTAATGTGGGATATAATAGCCTGAAAAAAGAAGCCTAATGTGGCATTACTTTTTATGCATTCCATAAAAACAGTGTGGGGGTGAAATGGTGCAGCCCATAGAATCTACATGGTTAGGAAAATGAAAACTTTTATAATTTAATGATTACTAGAACCATTAAAATATTCTATGAATGTGTATGCTAGGCTGGCGTACAATATAACCACTTCTGTCTATGAAATATCAGAAACCTATACAGACAGGATTTAAAGTATCACACCATCCAAGGCTTCATCAAAAACAGTAGATACATTAGCCTGCAATTATCTCAGCAGTGTAGAAAGAGAGAGAGAGAGAGAGAGACATTCCTGATCTGGATGTAAATAACTGAACAGCAATGACTCAGTCAGTCAGTCTGTTCTCACCTGTTGAATTGGCTAATGCAGTGCTTGTTGGCAAATTAAAAAAGCTGTTGTATATATTACAATATATTATGTTGTATATAATATGCTCATGCAACAACTAACTGACTATTTTTTACACACAACAATCAACTCTTTACACTGATGATATTTTATGGTTATAAAAATTCTGCTACTGATATTTCAATGAGATAGAGTAAAATATAAACAAAATACTAGTGCAGTAAGTAAAGTTTTAGGTGTACATGAAAGGTACTACCTTGATATCCTGGTAGTTTTCAGTAAAGATGTGGAAAAGGTCCTCTGTCAGCTCAGTCAACACAAATGGAGCACAGGTAAGAAAAGTCAAAAATCACAGTGAAATTTATAGCCTGTGAAATCTCCTCCCCTTTTGAGCTCCTGGCCCCACACACAGATACAGCAGTTTAAAAGGAGTTCATCTTTTAAAAAAAAAAGAAAACTCTTCACTGAGCTGAAAGACCACAAACAGCTAACTATTGATGGTAAGATTTCATTCTTAATATTCAGTTAGCCATTAAGCCAGAGTTTTCTGTGACTGGGTGATGTTGCATGTGTATTCAAGAGCATATTTATTTAGATATTTAGATATTCTGGTCTTTTAGCTATTTATTTACTCTGTATTACAGGGTGTCTGGATTTTTGTGCTTCTGTTTCTTTGATTGTGTGTGTGTTTTTTAGGATTTTTAGAATTGGCCTTTGCGTGTGTACATAATTGTGTTCGACTGTGGTGAACAGTAGCTATTATTCACCTGACCACATTTCAAATAAGCGCTGATATGTCAACGTCTATGTTTATATTGCTTATTAATTATTGCATTACTTGCAGCAATGGAGGAGTGGTAAAGCCCCACAGTGGTCTGCATTTAGATCATTTCCTTTGATTAATGCAGTGAGTAATAAGATCCTATACCAAATTGATGCAGAGGATATAAGGCTTAAGGAGAGTTTTATAATGATGTGTGATGATCTTGTGCTTTTTTCAAAAACATTGTTGCTTCCTGTTTCAGATGAACATGGCCCAGAACTATTCATCTGAGTAAGTTCAAAACATCCAAGCTGAAAAGCATTCACATGTACTGAACAGAACAGCAATTTACACCGATCAGCCATAACATTAAAACCACTGACAGGTGAAGTGAATAACATTGATTATCTCATTACACTGGCACCTGTCAAGGGTGGGATATATTAGGGAGCAAATGAAAAGTAAATTCTTGAAGTTGATGTGTTGGAAGCAGGAGAAATGGGCAAGTGTAAGGAGCTGACCAATTTTGACAAGGGCCAAATTGTGATGGCTGGACGACTGGGTCAGAGCATCTCCAAAACAGCAGGTCTTGTGGGGTGTTCCCGGTATGCAGTGGTTAGTACCTACCAAAAGTGGTCCTACAATGGGTACGTGAGTGTCAGAACTGGACCATGAAGCAATGGAAGAAGGTGGCCTGGTCTGATGAATCACATTTTCTTTTACATCATATGGACAGCTGGACGCGTGTGTATCACTTACCTGGGGAAGAGATGGCACCAGGATGCACTATGGGAAGAAGGCAAGCTGGCGGACGCAGTGTGATGCTCTGGACAATGTTCTGCTGGGAAACTTTGGGTCCTGGCATTCGTGTAGATGTTACTTTGACACGTACCACCTACCTAAACACTTTACAGACCAAGTACACCCCTTCATGGCAACGGTATTCCCTAATGACAGTGGCCTCTTTCAGCAGGATGATGCTCCCTGCCACACTGCAAAAACTGTTCAGGAATGGTTTGAGGAACATGACAAAGAGTTCAAGGTGTTGATTTGGCCTCCAAATTCCCCAGATCTCGATCCAATCGAGCATCTGTGGGATGTGCTGGACAAACAAGTCTGATCCATGAAGGCCCCACCTCGCAACTTATAGTACTTAAAGGATCTGCTGCTAATGTCTTGGTGCCAGATACAACAGCACACCTTCAGAGGTCTTGTGGAGTCCATGCCTCAATGCGTCAGAGCTGTTTTGGTGGCACAAGGGAAACCTACACAATATTAGGCAGGTGGTTTTAATGTTATGGCTGATCGGTGTATTTCATTACGGTAAAAATAGCATTTAAAAGTGAAATAATTGTGTTGAAAAATTTACTCATGTTATGTCTGAACATGTTTTATTTTAACAGTGAGCTTTTTTTGCCTGTGATTTATGTTTGTATCTGCAGAGTTGTGCTGAAGGACACAGCTGAGGCTGTTATTGTTCCATTAAAAGACGGTATCTCCTCCCTGAACGATGTCTATGAGGCCCTCATTAAGGCAGATGTACATCCTATTACTGGGCAATGCTCCAACTATGACTACATCAGACAGCAGATAGTGCAGGCTCATCAGCACCTGCAGAGGTCAGAACAGACGGCCAGTTCAGGGTTAAAGAGTCTGGATGAAAGCTTAGAGAGACTTATACAAGATGAGGGAAAACTCGAATGTGAGATGAATGATACAAAACAAACCTTAGACAACTTGAGAACAGAGCAGGAATCTAATGAAAAGTTACTCAGAGAATCTCAGGGAGCTTTGGAGCAGGCCAGGACAAATATGAATTCAACAAAACAGACACTTCAGGATCAGGAAAGCAGGAAAAAAAATGCTGAAATCATCACAGGTGTTGGGGCGGGGCTGTTTGCTATACCAATCATTGGATGGATTGCAGGTGAGAATTACAGCATATAGATGAACATAATAATATATCAGAACTGTTACATATATTATCATTACAAGTCAGAAGTATTAGGACCACATGCAGCTAGAAATAAACTTTCTGATTACATAGTATTCTAGTATTTGAAAGGATGGCCTTTCAGTTACATCATGTGCAGTAATAAAAGACCTTGGTGTGATTATTGACTCCAGTCTATCTTTTGAAGCTCATGTAGATAATATTACTAGGATAGCCTTCATTCATCTCAGAAATATTGCTAAAAAATATAATGTCACTACATGATGCAGAAAAACTAGTTCATGCTTTTGTTACCTCTAGGTTGGATTATTGTAATGCCTTACTGTCTGGATGTTCCAGTAGGAGCGTAAACAAGCTCCAGTTAGTCCAGAATGCAGCAGTAAGAGTCCTTACTAGAACCAGAAGATATGAGCACATCACCCCTATCTTATCCACACTGCATTGGCTCCCAGTCAAATTTCCCATTGATTATAAAATACTACAATTGACCTATAAAGCACTGAATGGTCTCGCACCACAGTACCTGAGCGAACTTTTGGTCTTTTATGATCCGCCAAGCCTACTTCAATAAAAAAGTGCAGGCTATTTGTTGGTAAATCGATTAGTGAAGGCTACGAGGGGCAGAGCTTTCTCTTAAAAAGCCCCACAGTTATGGCTGTCAAAGGCACAACTGACATGGTGCTGGCAAACATAGTTCCTATGTATGGAGACATTTTTGACACTGTGTATATGAATTCAGAAATGACTCTGATGCTCATACCGCTAAGTTGCTCATAAGCTCATAAGTTCCTGTTTACACAGTTGCACTTTTTGACTATATGGTATACAGTTTTTGACTATATAGTATACAGAAATTTTTTAGAATTGCATGATCTGGTTCCTCTCAAAGTTTCTTCCTCATGTTGTCTCAGGGAGTTTTTCCCTTGACACCGTCGCAAGGAAAATATCTGGAATTTATATATTTCTGTAAAGCTGCTGTGTGACAATGTCCATTGTTTAAAGCACTATACAAATAAAATAAAATTGAATTGAATTATCATGATCTTCATGTGTAAATGTTACTTCTGGCTATATATTTGTTCTTTCTCTGTGCAGGTTCTGCCATGGTGATTGGTGGTGCAGTTGAACTTGATCAAGCACAGCATGCTGTCAGAGTGGCTGAAGAGGAGGTGAGAAAGTCTGAGACTGAAGTGGAAAAACACAAACATAAAGTATCTGACTATGAGTCCAAGATTTCCCAGACCAAACGTGACATCAGTCAGAAAGATGGCAAGCTGAAGCAGACACGTGAAGAAATCCAGAAGGTGAAGAAGCAGATCAAGTATGTAGCTGATTTCCAGGAGAAAGTGAGAAGAGCTGTCCAGCTCCTGGGTGTTCTGAGCGGGAGGGTCAGCGTAGCCGAACATCAGACTCGCAGATTCATCCTCCAGGAGCCTGTGATGAGGGTGATGGAGGATGTGATGAAGGCCACAGAGCAAATCACAGGGAATGAGGTTCTTTGCAACAAAGACATGTTGAGACTCATCGATCAAATGAAGGAGAACAACCGATGCCTGGCAGCCATCTATGCCTCAGAGAACAACACTGGGGATTGCTACTGACAGATATTCATTGCTGATAGCATGCATTAGTGATAAGAGCGAAATATTAAAGGCTTTTAATATACTAGGTACTAAACCCTTATATTCTGTTCCCTACTCTGTCCCATTGCACCAGCATTGTAGTTATAAAATTTCTTTTAGAATCGACAAACTATCTTACCTTTATCTCAGTAATTATCATTATAAACAATGCAGAAGTAAATAATGACCAAAGTTCCATCTAGGGGTTTCTCCTAATGCCAGGTTTGTGTGAAGACATGAAAGTGGGAATAAAGGTTGGTGATAATATAACCACTAAAACCACATTTCTTTTGGTTTGGACAATTTTCCATCATTTTTATCTCAGGTCAAAATGTCCTAAGGAACTCCTCTAAGATAAATGTAATTTTTTTTTTATTAAGCATCCTTTTGTTTTATGCTCAAAGCTAACAAGCTTTTTTTTAAAATCAAACTTAAGAAGCACTTTCTGCATATTCAATATTCTTGAATATTTAACTAAATTACACTCAATAATTTTTATTATATATAAATGTTTCTCCCTGTACAAACCTGTAACACAACTGAAGAAATGCATATTGCAATTTTTCTCTCACATGCAACACTTCTTTGTCATTCCCACTTAGAATTAGGTTCCATAGTTAATAATGCTGTTTATTCTTTTCTGTTTCAATAAATTCTATATTATTGAACATCTTTTTGCATGGTTGTGGTTATTACTTCAATACTGCAAGAAGCCAACTATTCAAGAACTAAGCCTTCAGAAACCAAATCATTGATTATTACTGTTCTCAACTAGGTTTTAATCATTTTGACCTATCTGGTAATTTGGTTGGTAATTTTAATTACTTAAAAAGACGATATTCTAGGAGACTGATTAACTAATGAGACTGATAATTTTATGAGACCGATTAAATAAATTTACAGTAAAGCACCTATATTGCTCGTATGTACCTGGTATTTCCAGTGCTTTCTCTATAAAGAGAACCAAGAATAATTTGCATTAAATGAATGAACTGTGCGATGTTGCAGTGATATATTTGAACATTTGATCTGCTAACATATTGAATTTCACAAAGATTGATGAATTCTATAGACACATTTCTACATTTAATATAGGAACATTTCAGTGCCGCACTTTAATAAAATTTTAGAGGATGTCAGGCATCACATCGTGATGCGTGATTAAAGCAATTGTCTGTGAGGACCAGTGAGGTCTGCGCTCTGCTCAGGGCACACAGTGTTCAGATCAGGTGATAATGCAGCCTACAGTGTTGTCAGGGCAAATCTCAAAAGGAAAATCAGATCTGCCAAAAGGAAATACAACCAGCAAGACGTGGACCACTTTTACAACACTGACTAATGTTGTATATGGTGCAAGAAATTGGTGCTAATTTCTAGTTACTGCTCATCACTGGTGGAGTTTGTGACTGTTAGATGCAGACCATTTTATTTACCACGGGAATTCACCACTGTCCTCATAGTTGGAGTGTACATTCCCCCCAGTGCTAATGCTAAGGAGGTGCTCTGTGAACTGTATGGGGCTATTAGCGAGCTGCAGAATTCAAACCTTGATGGACTGTTTATTTTCAGTGCTCCCTAAATTCCATCAGCATGTGGACTTTGCAATGAGAGGGGCTAACATGCTGGATCTTGTTTACACAAACACCCCCGGTGTGTACCAGGCAGAGCCCTGCCCCCACCTCAACTATGGCTTCTGGTTGGAGCATGTGGTGATGGCCTTGGAAACAGTGATGTCAACAATGCACTTGCTTTGGGATAGTTTTGGGATTAGCATAACAGGCCGCGGATCAGACGATTCAAACTGGGTCTGAAGCAGGTGAAAACCTGGCCAGCCGTAGCCATCTCTGCTGTTCAGGACTGTTTCAGGCACACTGGCTGCCACATGTTCAGGGAAGCTGCAATCAACGGCGACTACACCAACTTGGAGGAATACACGGCATCCCCATGAGGTCATCACCACACGCTCCGACCAGAAGCCATGGATGACTGCAGAGGTGCGTACACTGCTGAGGACCCAAGACTTCGTCTTCAGAGCAGGTGACAAGGTGGCAGGTGACAAGGCCAACCTGTCTCTGGCCATCAGACAGGCAAAGCATGCACATGCACAGAGAATCTACAGCCACTTCAAGGACAGCGGCGACACATGGCACATGTGGCAGGGCATCCAAGCCATCACCAACCAAGGGACAACATAGCCAGCCTGTGACAGTGATGTCTCAATTCCAGATGGGCTGAACAACTTCTACGCTCGGTTCAAGGCGTAGAATGACTTGACAGTGAGGAAGACCACTCCTCCTTCCAATGACCAGGTGCTGTGTCTAACAATGGCTGATGTGAGGAAAACTCTACACAGAGTTAACACACAGAAGGCTGCTGGACCAGACAACATTCCTGACAGAGTTCCTCAGAGAATGTATAGACCAGCTGGCATCTTTTCACTGCCATCATCATTCCAAAGTGCTTCAAGTCCACCACCATTGTCCCCGTGCCGAAGAAGTCTTCATTGTTCTGCCTCAATGACTACTGTCCCGTTGCACTCACACCCATCATCAGGAAGTGCTTTGAGAGACTCGTCATGAGGCACATCAAGACCCTGCTGCCCCCTCACTGGACCCCCTGCAATTCGCATATCGTCCCAACTGCTCAGTGGATGACATCATTACCACCACCCTCCATCTGGCCCTCACCCACCTGGACAAAAAAGACACATATGTTCGAATGCTGTTCATAGACTTCAGTTCAGCATTCAACACAATCATTCCTCAGTACCTGATTGGAAAGCTGAACCTGCTGGGCCTGAACACCTCCCTCTGCAACTGGATCCTGGACTTCCTGACTTGGAGACCTCAATCAGTCCGGATCAGTAACAGTATCTCCAACACCACCACACTGAGCACTGGGGCCCCCAGGGTAATTATTGAAAATAATTGACCACAGAGTAGGAGTGACCGAGTATGAATGTAAAGACAAATGTTTCTTATGTAAAAACTGTTAGTTTGGTTAGCTACAACTTGTTAAAAATTATGAGCAGGTTATTAGGCCATGGTTTGATGCGGATGCATAAAAAATGCAATAATTTAATAAAATAGCAAGTAATTGCCAGGTAGGGCAATTAATTCATTTGTAATTATTTTGTTATTTTATATAATTTGTAATTATTTTGTTTATAATTATAGCCATAATCAAGTACCATTAGTAAGGAATAGAACATGGTGTTGATATGGGAAAATAATCCATGACAGGGTTGTGTGATGAAACAAAGTTACAGTTATCAGCACGAAGTTGATGATTTTCTATAGCAGCATGGCCTCATGTGTTTTATTCCTCTTTGTAACGAATCCGGCCTTGGTAGTTCCCCCTGATCGTCACCAGAGGTCACCATCACCCGAGTATTACCTTCTCCCTCTAAAACTCCATTTCCCATCACCCCTTGCGTATTCTCGTCATTACAGAATACTTCGCCAAATCTCAATCAAGCAGCGGTCTACAGACTCTCTACCGAGGTCTCTGCCCAGGCGAATGTGCTAGCCGCTCATCAACAACAGCTAGCACGCCTCACGTCTCTCACGGAGGATTTAGTAAAAACTTTGCAAGCGCTATGGCTACCTTCATCTGAATCTGCCTCGCCGCCATTAGACCCAGCACCCCAAGCACCTCCTCCGAGTCATTCCATGGCCAGCCCTCGCTTAGTTTACCCGGGGAAATTTGACAGCACACCAGCTAAATGTAAGGGTTTTTTGCTTCAATGCTCCTTGTTTGTCTTGCAAAAACCGGTGTTATACCCCACAGAGGAAAGTCGCATCGCTTTTGTATGCTCTCTCCTGACTGGCAAAGCACTTGACTGGCCACCGCCATGTGGAATTTTAATCGACCAGCTTTTCCCTCGTTTGAGGCTTTTCTGCAGCGCTTCTGAGAGGTGTTTGATCTCCCCGAGGAAGATGATGGAGCGGGCGAACAGATTCTCACGCTGCGGCAGGGGGAAAAAATGGCAGCGGACTTTGCCTTGACATTTCACACACCGGCTGCACAAACTGGATTTAAAACTGCTTTTTCGCAAGGGTCTGAATCTGGAGCTACAGGCTGAGCTCGCTTGTCGAGATGAGGGAAAAACCTTGGATCAACTGATTAATCTCGCCATTCGCATTGACAATCTGATTCGCTCTAGAAGACCCAGCAGGGGTTCAAAGTTCCGTTCACTGAGCCCTCCGTTAGTACCCAAACAAGAGGCGATGCAAGTGGGACACACTCGAATCTCTCCAGAGGAGAGAGATCATCGTTATCGCAGAAACCTCTGCCTCTACTGCGGCCAAGCCGGTCATATGAAAGTCTCGTGCCCCACAAGACCTAAGCAACACGCTCCCTCTGTGGTAAGTCAATCATCTCATGCTTCTAAGTGTATCAAAGTACCTGTTAAACTAGTCTCTAGTGATGGGGTGATAGAGACAATGGCTCTAATTGATTCTGGAGTGGCAGGAAATTTTATTGATGCTGACTTCACTAGAATTCATGACTTTCCTCTCATACCCTGTAAATCTCCTTTGGCAGTGGCAGCGTTAGATGGGAGACCTCTGGGCGCCCGTCAGGTCCAGTACACCACCAATGACATCTGCCTGACTACTGGCGCCATGCACTCAGAAATCATCCATTTCTACATCATACAAGCTCCCAATAATCCGGTTATTCTTGGACTTCCCTGGCTTCAGCTTCACGAGCCACAGATCTCATGAACTGAGGGTCAAATCACTCACTGGTCGGCCAAGTGTTTTGCACAGTGTCTTCAGACTCTGGAGCTGACGTTGCTCGAAACAGCTACTGTCGAGTTGGACCCCTTGCACTCAGCTAATCTACCCTCGGAGTATGCTGATTTAGCTGAAGCATTCAGCAGGTCCAGCGCTACCCAACTACCCCCACATCGACCCAGCGACTGTGCCATCGAGCTGCTCCCCGGTACCACACTGCCCAAAGGCAGAAGCTTTCCTCTTTCACAAACAGAGACTGAATCTATGAAGGCCTACATTGAGGAGGAACTAGCCAAGGGCTTCATCGTACCGTCTACGTCTCATGCGTCTGCCGGATTCTTCTTTGTCAAAAAGAGAGATGGGAGTCTTCGGCCTTGTATTGATTATAGAGGTCTAAACGAAATTACGAAATTATGAAGGCGGCCTTTGAGGAGTGGAGACATTGGCTTGACCATCATCACTGACCATTGCAATCTGGAATATCTCCGCACTGCAAAGAGACTCAATCACAGACAGGCCAGGTGGGCTCTATTCTTCACACGGTTTCAGTTCACAGTAACTTACCACCCAGGTTCCAAAAACACCAAAGCAGATGTGCTTTCTCGTCAGTTTGAGTCAGCATACCAACCCCTTTCACCTGATCCCATCTTACCTTCCACCTTCATTGTGGCACCCATGCAGTGGGACGTCATGACCGAAATTGCGGAGGCTCAGGGCATGGATCCTATATCTGCAGCGTGTCCACCTAACAGGACCTTTGTACCTCTTCCCTTGAGGAACCGAGTTATTCAACAGGTTCATTACCTCCCCAGCTCTGGACACCCTGGAATAACTGCATCCATCCAACTTCTCACCAACAAATTCTGGTGGCCCTCACTTCACACTGACACCATTGCATACATCAGGAGCTGTGTTATCTGCACACCACCAAGTCCTCAAAACAGGTACCTGTGGGTTTGCTCCAGCCTCTACCTGTTCCTCGGAGACCCTGGTCCCACATTGCCATCGATTTTTTATCCCTGACCTTCCCAACTCCAGAGGCAATACCACCATCCTTACCATCATCGATCGCTTCTCTAAGTCCTGTTGCCTGATACCATTACCCAGACTACCTAGAAACAGCAGAGACTCTGTGCAGTTATGTGTTCTGGCTCAGGAGAAGTGAAGCTACCTGGAACGAGGCCCATACTCATCTCCAACGCGCCATCAGGTGACAGAAGGAACAAGCAGATCGCCACCGACGTCTCAACCCTGAGTATGTCCCGGGATCGTGGGTCTGGCTCTCCACTTAAGATCTTCACACCGACTACCCTGCCGAAAACTCAGTCCCAGGTATGTGGGTCCATTCAAAGTCATTAGACAAATAACCCCTGTTTCTTACGGTTTGGCTCTACCTCCACAATATAGTATCTCACCCACTTTTCATGTCTCTCTGTTCAAGGCCGCTGGTGTTCCGAGAAGGGCTGGCGATCTAGAGGAGGCCCGGAACCAGGGACCCCCCTCCTCTCATCGTCGACAGTGAGGAGGCATATCAGGTTCAGGAGATCTTAAACTCTCGGTGCTGGGGGGGGAATTCTGCAGTATCTTGTGGACTGGGAGGGGTATGGACCAGAGGAGAGGTCCTGGGTCGATGCCAAGGACATACTTGACCCATCACTCACCACTGACTTTCACAGGACCCATCCAGATAAACCGGCCCCTCATCCTCGCCGAAGACCCCGGCATCATTTGCCTTCTCACGTCAGGAGCCGCTTGTAGGGAGGGGGCTCTGTAACGAATCCGGCCTTGGTGGTTCCCCCTGATCGTCACCAGAGGTCACCATCATCCGAGTATTGACTTCTCCAAAGTCTTGTTTTGCCCTGGCTGACATTTCTGAGCATTACTACATTCTTTATTGGATTACTGTGTTTGACCCTGGACTGTTTTCTCTCGTTTCGTGTTTGTTTTGCTGCCTGCCCCGACCATTCGCCTGTCTGATCACTCTGCCTTTGTCTCGCCTCTGATTACCCTGTTTGCTGTTGCTCGACCACACCTGTACAACTGTGTCTACCTTTTATTAAAAGATGCAAATGGATCCCCACTCCAGTGACTTGTCATTACACTCTTATACTACCTCAATTTGCCAATAATTACAATTATTCATCCATTTATAGTTACATTTAATGTTGTGAAACCTCTGCAAAACAAGTTGAATCTATAATCAGAAGTTATAAACAGTTGTTTCCTCACTAGTCTCTCTTTTATCTCTCTCCTAATGTTAATAATACAAAAAAATGCAGCTTGTGATGTTACAGAGAAATGGCACAGAGTGTAAAGTCCTGAAGCCTTTCCTGCTTTGAGAAATACTAGTTTCGATCAGAGAAAACCATACTTGTTAATGAGGTGTTGTGGTAGTTATGTTTGAAAAAAATCTGAGTCATTATAACTGAAATTATTATTACATGCAATACAACTATAAATAAAGTAATTCGTAGTCATTGTTCTTTCAGATTATTCACATCTTTTAAAAACTTTGTTAGAACCAAAAAAATTTGGTCTTCTCTTTCTGTCTGAACAAATGGGCTAAACTCAGCAACTCAGTGTGCGTCTGTTACATCATGCCTTTTCTCATACCCTGTGTGAACTCTGGCCCTCAATTCTGAGAAAGAGAAAGATGTGAAAAACAGCTGTACTTGATGGCAAAGTGTGTGCTTGCTAAATGTATACTTGTCTCTCTCAATAAGGCTTATTTGTATATGAGCTCATTTTGGTGGTTTGTACAAAACTACTCAAATGGGCTCACACACAAATAAGCCTTATTGATTGTGGTCCTGGTGATTAGTATACCTGACAGTCACAGCACTGTCTGACAGGATTAGGACAAGCAGAAATATTTGGTAAGAAAAATTTGAGGGATAGAAATTGTGATGAAGACCCATTTGTCTGAGGTATTTGGGTTTAGACATAGGCCGATGACCCATTTATGGAAGTTTCCTAATTCCAGCAGTGTGTGCGATTTTGTTACACTGGTTTAGGCAATTTTAAGCAAGCTATTTTAGGGTGCTTTATAAGATCTGGCTGAGGACAAACAATGAAATTTAATCCTTTGGGGTAACTCGGTAAATTACAGTTCTTTCATTAACAATCACTCTTTATAATAATAATAGAAGTAACATTTATTATTAAATATTTATTATTATTATTATTGTTATTATTATTATATTCTAAATGTGTGTTAAAACATTATTCATTATTTAAATTATTACCTTGCATTAATCTAATGTTTTTACATTATGTTATATTATTTTTTACTTTAATTATGATGTCATTGCACTATTGATAAGATAAGATAAGATAATCCTTTATTTGTCCCCCAATTGGGAAATTTGCATTGTTACAGCAGCAAAGGACAGGAGACATAATACTTATAATAGTAATTATATACAATCTGAGTATAAAAGTATAAAAATATAAAAGAGACACACCAAGAATGCACAAAAACACAAACACACAACAGTAAAGTGACCCTGCATTATTGCACTGTTCCCGTGAGATGGGGGGTTACCAAAGATTTACTGTCTAATTAGTACCAGAAATTTATTGTCCAATTTAGTGGTGGGGTTTGCTGGGAGCAGTGCTGGATGTACAGTCTCACAGCAGCAGGGAGGAAGGACCTGCGATACCGCTCCTTCACACACTTGGGGTGGAGCAGCCTGTCACTGAAGGAGCTGCCCAGTGCCACGAGAGTCTCATGGATGGGGTGGGAGTCGTTCTCCAGCATGCCTGGTAGCTTGGCCATCATCCTCCTTTCTCCCACCACCTGCACTGGATCAAGAGTGCATCCCACGACAGAACTGGCCCTCTTTATGATTTTATCCAGTCTCTTCCTGTCTGCAGCAGAGATTCAATTCAATTTTCAATTAAATTTTATTTGTATAGCAATGGACATTGTCACAAAGCAGCTTTACAGAAATAAATGGATTCGCAAAAAATATATTGTAAATATGTGAATTTATCCCTAATGAGCGAGCCAGAGGTGACGGTGGCAAGGAAAAACTCCCTGAGATGATATGAGGAAGAAACCTTGAGAGGAACCAGGCTCAAAAGGGAACCCATCCTCATCTGGGTGCAATGGATAGTGTGATTATACTGTAAATAAATCCCTTCTATTATTGTGTACTATAAGGACAAATAGTGCAATTGTGCAACCAGTAAATTCATCACAGTTTTTGCAAGAAGTCTGGTTCGTTAAAATCTATCCACTGTCCACTGATGGAGTCCTGAGTACGAAAGTGCCCGTGGCAACTGCAGCCCCAAAGCCACTACAGCAATCGCAGTCCCAAGCCATTACAGTACAGCTCCCCATATGTGATCCCTATGCCATCTCCACAGCCCCCAGGTGGAACCACAAAGCTTTTGTCCTCTAATGGTTAAGGACAATGTACTTTGCGTGCAGAGTGCAAGCAAGGACTCTTCCAAGACTAGCTGTGACAGCATAACTAAAAGGGAGAGGCAGAAGCTAACACAGACATGAGGACCCTGGGACATAAGGCAGCCAGACACTCCACCGTTGACAAACCTGAGTGAACAAGTGAGCGTGGCGGGGCGACAGCATCCAAACATCCCAGTTCAGCCAACACTCTATGCCTGTGAACCCTCCAGACCTGCCCCTGTACCTAAGAAAAAACTATCTACAAAAGGCTTGACTAAACAAATATGTTTTCAGCCGAGACTTAAACACTGAGACTGTGTCTGAGCCCGGAACACTAAGTGGAAGGCTGTTCCATAACTGTGGGGCTTTGTAAGAGAAAGCTCTACCCCCAGCTGTAGCCTGCACTATTCAAGGTACGAACAAATAGCCTGCACCTTTTGATCTGAGTAGGCGTGGCAGATCACAAAAGACCAGAAATTCGCTCAGGTACTGTGGCACGAGACCATTTAGTGCTTTATAGGTCAATAGTAGTATTTTATAATCAATACAAAATTTGATTGGGAGCCAATGCAGTGTGGATAAGATAGGGGTGATGTGGTCATATCTCCTGATTCTAGTAAGGACTCTTGCTGCTGCATTCTGGACTAACTGGAGCTTGTTTATGCATCTACTGGAACATCCAGACAGTAAGGCATTACAATAATCCAACCTAGAGGTAACAAAAGTATGAACTAATTTTTCTGCATTGTGTAGTGACAATATATTTCTTATTTTAGCAATATTTCTGAGATGAACGAAAGCGATCCTAGTTATATTATCTACATGAGCTTCAAAAGATAGACTAGAGTCAATAATCACACCAAGGTCTTTTACTGCTGCACATGATGAAACAGAAAGGCCATCCAGAGTTATTATGTAATCAGAAAGCTTACTTCTAGCTGCATGTGGTCCTAGTACAAGTACTTCTGTCTTGTCAGAATTAAGTAAGAGAAAGTTAATAAACATCCAGTTTCTAATGTCTTTTACACATTCCTCAACTTTATTACAGTTTTTCTGAATTGCTAAAACACGTTTCTTGAAACCATCACTCATTTTCTCAAAACCTTAAACACAAATCCAAATACTCAAACTAAATTCACAAAACCTCTGACTCTTCTGGCAAAATCAAACAATTGCTTCAAAACCATTTCACCAGCACTCAAAATCAAACAATGCTTTCAGATCATACACACATGAGTCAATAATATACACACTGCAGATCATTCATTAGACACTACATCAAAAAATGGAGAACACAGCGTCCAGGGCATGTAGTTAAAAAAAAAAAAGTTTATTGTATTTAGTAAAAAACACACAAAACAAAAGAAATCACACCTAAGTATGGTGAATTTACTGAAAACCATGTTACAATCAAAAAAGAAGAAGAAGAAGAAGAAGAAAAAAACACAACAGAAAGATTATTCTGCCTCAGGATCACGTCTTTGAGCTGGGCACGGCCAGAGGGCTTCATCTACGTCGCAGGCAGTGTTGTCCCTTGCCAGGCAACGGGCAAAAAAACCCTCTGGTGTGGCGGATACCAGTTTACAAACTGATAACGATCAGTCAAATAAGACCTGAGCCAGGAAAGGGCCGTTCCCTTAATGCCTACTACATTTTCCAGTCTATCGAGGAGAATAGCATGATCAATGGTATCAAAAGCTGCACTAAGGTCAAGCAGCACAAGCAAGGAGACACAACCCTGATCAGAGGCCAGTAGTAAGTCATTTACCACTTTAACCAGCGCTGTCTCTGTGCTATGATGAGGCCTAAATCCTGACTGATACATTTCATGAATGTTATTCCTATGTAAGTGTGAGCATAGCTGCTATGCTACAATCTTTTCTAGGATCTTGGAAATAAAGGGGAGGTTTGATATTGGTCTATAGTTAGACAGCTGACAGGAGTCAAGGTCACGTTTTTTAATCAAGGGCTTGATAACTGCTAATTTAAAAGATTTAGGTACATAGCCAATGCTAAGGGAAGAATCCATTATCTTTAAAAGAGGTTTGATTTTTTCAGGAATTATCTGTTTGAAGAAACAAGTAGGTAAAGGATCTAGTGTACAGGTTGATGATTTTGATAATGAAATTAGTGAAATTAGTTCAGTCTCTCGAAGGGGAGTAAAACATTGTAATTGCTGATCTGATATTATTATATTATCATCTACAGGGTTAGTTATAGAACTGTTCGATTTTAAATTAATACTGAATTTTTTGCCTAATATTTCCATTGATGGGCTCACCAGATGGCGCAGATGCACAAGGACCAGCCTCTCCAGAGTCTTCATCAGGTGGGATGTCAGAGCCACTGGCCTGTAGCTGTTGAAGTCCTTGGGGTGTGTCATTTTTGACAACGGAACCATGCAGGATGTTTTCCACAGCTGTGGCACTCTCCCCAGTTTCAGGCTTATAGTGAAGACGAACTCCACTATCAGACATAGCTGGTCTGTACAGGACTTGAGGAGCCTAGCACTGATGCCATCAGGACCAGCAGACTTCCTTGCCTTTATTTTCCTGAGCGCAGCTCTCACCTGGTCTGTAGTGAGGGAGATGCTAGAGCAGGGGGACTGTGTGCTGGAGGGTGTGGGTGTGGGGGTTGGAGTTGTGACAGAAGGTGTGGAGGATGGGGTTATGGTGGAAGTGACTGAGGGAGGTGGCTCTGAGCTAAAAGTCCTGGAAAGGCTAGGGGTGGGTCAGACTGCTGAGAGTACAGAGATGGTGGTGCACAGCTGAGATGGCTGGGTGGGGGGAGGAGCATGTGACTGGTCAAATGGTTCAGATCATTCACCCACTTCCTATCCCCCACGGCCTGGGAGTCAGTTTTCTTGTAGCCTGAGATAGTTTTTTTGTCCTTTCCAGACTCCGCTGATATTATTCAGTTGCAGCTGATTCTCCATCTTCCTCCTGTAGCAGTCTTTGCTCTCCCTGATCTTCCTCCTTAGCTCCTTCTGTACGGCCCTCAGTTCTTCTTTGTTTCCTGCTTTAAAGGCCCTCTTTTTCTCCTTGAGGAGTGTCTTTATATTGGTTGATTATTAAAATTTTTTTTTAAAAAAACATGGCAATGACTTCATTGTAATTATATGAAGCAAATGAATAATCATTTTTACCCCCTCATTTCTGAGTAAACACGTTACCAGAAGTGATGACTAAAAAAACCCCAAAAGATCATGTTGTGTGAACAGATGCTGTGGTTGTGAATAAAAAAAAAACACCTTGAAGGTGTTAACACACACTGAGTTCCACCGTCCAGTTTCGATGAGTCTGTGCCCATGAAAGGCCTCAGATTCTTGTTCTTGGCTGACGAGTGGAACATGATGTGGTCTTCTGCTGTTGTAGCCCATCCACCACAAGGTTCAATGTTTTGTGCATTGTAAAGCATGATTATATGAGTTACTGTATCCTTCCTGGCATCGTGAACCAGTCTGGCCATTTTCTTCTGAGCTCTCTCATCAACAAGGCATTTCCACACACAGACCAGTCGCTCACTCAATGTTTTTGTTTTTGGCATCATTCTGTGTAAACTCTAGAGACTGTTGTGTGTGAAAATCCCAGGAGATCAGCAAAGAGATCACACTTTTTCTTCATTATGATGTTTGACGTGAACATTAACTGAAGCTCTTGACCTGTATCTGCATGATTTTATGCATTGTGCTGCTGACAAATGAAAATGATTGGCTGAGTGGATAACTGCATAAATGAGCAGGTGTACAGGAGATCCTATTCAATTCAATTCAATTTTATTTGTATAGCGCTTTTAACAATGCACATTGTCACAAAGCAGCTTTACAGAAATTTGAAGTGGATGGTGTGTGTGTGTGTGCATGTATATATATATATATATATATATATATAAAATGTTTATATGGCGGCGGCCATACTCAGCTTCCACAGGGCCCCAAAATGCAAGTTTCCTCTTCGTTGAAGCCAAGACACTATCCTGGAGGAACTCAGTCTGGGCTGGTGTGGAGCTAAATCTCTGATGCAACGTAAGGCTAAAGATTTGTGGTGCAATATGGACCTGAACTAGCAGACAGTTTACACAAATATTACAAAATATATAAAACAAGATTTATCCATTGCCACTTTTGTCATGTATTACATTATTAATTACATATATGTCTGTCAGATTATGAAGAGTGAATGAACACCATACCTTTTGTTGATATGTTTGAAAAAAATCTGAGTCATTAATGTTAATGATAACTGAAATTATTATTACATGAAATACAAGTGTAAATAAAGTAATTCGTAGTCATTGTTCTTTCAGATTATTCACATCTTTTAAAAACTGTTAGAACCAAAAAAATTTGGCCTTCTCTTTCTGTCTGAACAAATGGGCTAAACTCAGCAACTCAGTGTGCGTCTGTTACATCATGCCTTTTCTCATACCCTGTGTGAACTCTGGCCCTCAATTCTGAGAAAGAGAAAGATGTGAAAAACCGCTGTACTTGATTGCAAAGTGTGTGCTTGCTAAACGTATACTTGTTGACGAGGTGTTGTGGTATTTGTAAAGAGGTCTAACTCAATAAGGCTTATTTGTATATGAGCTCATTTTGGTGGTTTGTACAAAACTACTCAAATGGGCTCACATACAAATAAGCCTTATTGATTGCCGTCCTGGTGATTAGTATACCTGACAGTCACAGCACTGTCTGACAGGATTAGGACAAGCAGAAATATTTGGTAAGAAAAATTTGAGGGATAGAAATTGTGATGAAGACCCATTTGTCTGAGGTATTTGGGTTTAGACATAGGCCGATGACCAATTTATGGAAGTTTCCTAATTCCAGCAGTGTGTGCGATTTTGTTACACTGGTTTAGGCAATTTTAAGCAAGCTATTTTAGGGTGCTTTATAAGATCTGGCTGAGGACAAACAATCCTTTGGGGTAACTCGGTAAATTACAGTTCTTTAATTAATAATCACTCTTTATTAATAGGCACTATCTCTGACAAATGCATTAATAAGTAACATTTATTATTAAAGATTTATTATTATTATTATTATTATTATATTCTAAATGTGCGTTAAAACATTATTCATTATTTAAATTATTACCTTGCATTAATCTAATAAGTTATTACATTATTTACTAGTATTACTTTACATTATTGTGTTATATTATTTTTACTTTAATTATGATGTCATTTCACTATTGGCTGATTATTTAATTTTTTTTCTTAAATGGCAGTGACTTCATTGTAATTATATGAAGCAAATGAATAATCATTTTTACCCCCTCATTTCTGAGTAAATACGTTACCAGAAGTGATGACTAAAAAACCCCCAAAAGATCATGTTGTGTGAACAGATGCTGTGGTTGTGAATAAAAAAAAACACCTTGAAGGTGTTAACACACACTGAGTTCCACCGTCCAGTTTCGATGAGTCTGTGCCCATGAAAGGCCTCAGATTCTTGTTCTTGGCTGACGAGTGGAACATGATGTGGTCTTCTGCTGTTGTAGCCCATCCACCACAAGGTTCAATGTTTTGTGCATTGTAAAGCATGATTATATGAGTTACTATATCCTTCCTGGCATCTTGAACCAGTCTGGCCATTTTCTTCTGAGCTCTCTCATCAACAAGGCATTTCCACACACAGACCAGTCGCTCACTCAATGTTTTTGTTTTTGGCACCATTCTGTGTAAACTCTAAAGACTGCTGTGTGTGAAAATCCCAGGAGATCAGCAAAGAGATCACACTTTTTCTTCATTATGATGTTTGATGTGGATATTAACTGAAGCTCTTGACCTGTATCTGCATGATTTTATGCATTGTGCTGCTGCCAAATGATTGGCTGAGTGGATAACTGCATAAATGAGCAGGTGTACAGGAGATCCTATTAAAGTGGACGGTGTGTGTGTGTATGTATATAGATATATATAGCCACCCTCATCTTGGCAAGGAAGCGCTGGGTGTATTGGCAGGGGTCGGGGAGGCGGCGGCCATACTCAGCTTCCGCAGGGCCTGCAATGGCGGTGCGGAGCTCTAGCGCCAACTCCTGGGTGACCCGTGTGGATGGCGGGTGGTCTCCAGTAGATGCTTCAGGACAGGGTTCATGGTGTGGGTGGTGCTTGGGTCTGTGTTCATGCCCAACCACCACCCACACTATGGACTCTGTCCTGAAGCATCTACTGGAGTCCTGTCTCTGGCAAGATGCCATAAGACCTGGCTGAGGACAAACAATGAAAATTAGTCCTTCGGGCTAACTCTAAATTAATTGGTACTCTTTATTAATATGCACTGTCTCTGACAAATGCACTAATAAATAATTTTTCTACTCACTATAGAAAAAAAATCTGTATTTCAAACAACATTTTACTGTAACTGAACCTACAGAATATCTTTCTCAACAGGCTCATAAAGTGGTCTTCGTTTATGTTTCAATCATTCAGGTGCTTGAAACCTTGTTAAATGAACCATTTTTTTTTTAGATAAAATTGTATTCACACAGGAACATCAACCTGGACAGTACAATCCATTCCAAGATGGAAAGTACTACAGAACATGAGCAGATCCTTTATTTCTCTACCCTATAAATTAAATGAAGTTAGTCCTCCTGGATACAGTTATAAACATCACTCTCATATAGCTGGTAGCTGGTAGAGGGGAGGAAGGCATCACAGTTAAACAAAGTTAAACAACATGTAGAAATAGTCAGAAATTTTGTTTTACTAATCCAATTAACATAAAAAAAATTCATACTGAATGCACAGCAAGCACCTTTCACGCTAGGACTGTTAAATATTAGATCTCTTACGTCTAAAGTGCTTATTGTTAATGAAACTATTACTGATCAGGAGTTGTGTTTAACAGAAACGTGGATTAAACCAAACGAGTATGTAGCATTAAATGAAGCTAGTCCTCCCAGATACAGTTACATACATCATCCCCGTCTAACTGGCAGAGGAGCAGGTGTCACAGTCATTTATAATGATAATCTAGGCGTCACGCAAAAACCTAGTCATAAATTCAACGCATTTGAAGTTCTTTATACTAACATACATAGCCACTAAAAATAAGCCTACTCAGGTGATTCCACTAATTATTATTAGGGCCATATTCGGAATTCCTTTGTAAATCTGCAGATTTCATCTCCAACCTGGTTGTTTCTTTAGACAAAGCATTAATTGCTGGAAACTTTAATATTCATTTTGATAATCCAGAAGACCCTCTGAGAACAGCAGTTGTGTCCATTCTAGATTCAGTTGGGGTTAATCAGAATGTAATAGGACCCGCTCATAGTGGTGGTCACACACTTGATTTAATACTAACATTCAGATTAATTGTATAGAAAATATAGTCACAGTTTGTTGTGGCCATTCGTGCAGCTCAAAGATCACTCTGGAGGGCCTGGGTGTTGACGCCATTAGACTTTATTCTTTCAGAAAATAAAGCCGAGCAGTTGTCTGCAGACAAAAGCTGCCCAACTCTTCAGAAGGGCATTCTTATATACCTTTACCTGAAACCTCTTCCACATCCTGTTTTTAACAAGACACATACTCTCATACATGTGTATCCTGTTTTTTAACAAGACACCAGGTTACCCCATATGCTTATCTTATTGTTGAAGGAAGCCTTACTCACTTAAATTTACAGCATGTTCCTGTTTCCCACTTTACCCACTTTCAGGATTCCCATGCGTATGTAAGGTCATATAGGTCATTTTTAGGCCTCAGTTTCTCAGCATACACTTCCTGTTCCATGCACATAGCTCTAGTCAGCAAGCCTTTTACTGAGATACTGGGTACATTGACACATTTTGCACTATACTGGTTCCATACATCTATAACAATGAAGATTAAACATTATCAAATATGAGTACACATTTTGTGGTTAACATAGTGTGGTTAAAATATTCTATAAGCTCCAGTCTGAAGCTATCTCAGCTCATTACCTCATCTAATTTGAAATGTGCCTTAGTCATAATATATGCACTTCAGACACACTGCCGTGTTAAAAGTATAAATGGCATCAAACTAAATCGGTAGTATTCCAAACAGCATGGAAGGAGAACTTCCTGAGCTATAGAAAACTCTTAGCGCTGCTAGATCAGTGTATCTCTCCACCCCAATAGAAGATAACAAAAATAATCCTAGATTCTTATTTAATACTGTAGCAAAGTTAACTAGGAATAAGACCAACACAGAAGCATGCACACTATCAATATGTAGTAATGATGACTTTTTTAAACAACAAAATTGAAAATATTAGGCAAAAAATTCAGACTATCAATTTAAAGCCAGACAATTTGTTAACTAACCCTGTAGATATCAATATAACCACATCAGCTCAGCGATTAGAATGTTTTACTCCCTTTCAAGAGACTGAACTAATTTCACTAATTTCCTCATCAAAATCATCAACCTGTTTACTGGATTCCTAACATATACATTTCTTCAAACAGATACAACCAGAAGCAATTGAATATCTTCTAAAAAATAATCAATTCTTCCCTTAGCACTGGCTATGTACCTAAATCTTTTAAACTAGCAGTTATCAAACCAATGATTAAAAAACCTGACATCGACCCCTGTCAGCTGTCCTATAGGCCAATATCAAACCTCCTCTTTATCTCCAAGGTCCTAGAAAATGTTATAGAACAACAGCTATGCTCACACCTACATAGAAATAACATTCTATCAGTCTATCAGAAATGTATCAGTCAGGATTTAGGCCTCATCATAGAACAGAGACAGCTCTGGTTAAAGTGGTAAATGACCTACTACTGGCCTCTGATCAGGGTTGTGCCTCTTTGCGTGTGCTGCTTGACCTTAGTGCAGCTTTTGACATCACTGATCATACTATTCTCCTTGATAGACTAGAAAATGTTGTTGGGGAACGGCCATCTCCTGGCTCAGGACTTATCTGACTGATTATTATCAGTTCTTAGATGTAAATGGTGACTTCTCTACAAATACGAATGAAAAGTTTGGTGTTCTGCAAGGTTCTGTTGTAGGCCCACTGCTTTTTTATATATACTTTATATATGGTGTGACGAGCGAGCCCTCTAAACACAGCACACAAGCACCCAGAGACCGACGTTAGGGGGAACGTGCTCTTTATTTACAGTGTGAGGAAGAAAATGCAGAAATCTCAACATGTGCAGGGAGGGTGGATGGTGAGGATAAGTGAGGGTGGTGTCGTCCACTTGTGACTAAGTGAGGGATAGCGGCACCCACAGGAGACAGAGGGGTGACAGCGGCAGCTCTCAGGGGCATGCTTTTGTTATCTCTAGGTTGGATTATTGTAATGCCTTACTGTCTGGATGTTCCAGTAGATGCATAAACAAGCTCCAGTTAGTACGGAATGCAGCAGCGAGAGTCCTTACTAGAACCAGAAGATATGACCACATCACCCCTATCTTATTCACACTGCATTGGCTCCCAATCAAATTTTGCATTGATTATAAGAGACTACTATTGACCTATAAAGCAATGAATGGTCTCGTGCCACAGTACCTGAGCGAACTTCTGGTCTTTTATGATCCGCTATGTCTACTTCAATCAAAAGGTGCAGGCTATTCATTGGTATCTAGAATAGTGAAGGCTGCAGCAGGGGGTAGAGCTTTCTCTTACAAACCCCACAGTTATGGAACAGCCTTCCACTTAGTGTTCGGGGCTCAGACACAGTCTCAGTGTTTAAGTCTAGGCTGAAAACATATTTGTTTAGTCAAGCCTTTTGTGAATAGTTTTTTCTTAGGTACAGGAGCAGGTCTGGAGGGTTCACAGGCATAGAGTGTTGTGGTGAACTGGGATGTTTGGATGCTGTCGCCCCCCCACTCTCACACGTTCACTCAGGTTTGTTGATGGTGCAGTGGCTGACTGCTTTATGTCCCAGAGTGCCCTCATGTCTGTGTTGCCTTCTGGCTCTCCCTTTTAATTATTCTGTCATAGCTAGTCTTGGAAGAGTCCTTGCTTGCACTCTGCACACAATTTACATTGTCCTTAACCATTATGTGACAGTATGCATACCTAATAATCTGTGTTTCTCTCTATCCCTTTCACTCTCTCTACCAGGATATATACCACTCTCTACCATTCTCTATACCAGTAATTTTGACCCCTTCTGATGATCCAGGATGATCCATCCTGCTGCCCTACTTCTGGTTGGAGTTCTCATCAATTGGAAACCACTTGATGCTGCTGAAAATGGCCCCATATGGACAATCTAACGATATAAATCTTTGTATATCTTTTACTGTCCTGGGTGTGGGCCATTGACAGCAGATACCTTGGCTTAGGCCAGCACTGATGATATATCCTAAAAATGAGATTTTACTCTTGTGGAATTAACACTTTTCTCCTTTCACAAACAGTTCCTTATGTAGTAGGTGCTCAAGGACTTGGGAAACATGGTGGACATGAGTTTCTGAGGGAGAGTGAGGGAGGGAGAGTAGATCAGAATGTCACCAATGTAGGCTCTGACGTATTTTCCTAGCATGTCCTGTAGGACATTATTGATGAGACATTAGAACACCGAGGGGGTGCAAAAGAGTGAATATGGCATTACGCAATACATCATGTTGGCCAGAGGTGGTGCTAAAAGCCATCGTCCACTCATCTATCTCCCGAATCTGAACCAGATTATATGCACTTCTGAGGTCAAGCTTGGTGAATATCTGGGCTGAACGCAGCTGTCCGAGGTCTGGGGGATCAGTGGCAGTGAACATTGCAAGAGAAACCCCTTACACAAGGTGGCATCACTGCCGAACTTGTCTGGAGCCAGCATTGGCACACAGGTGGTTAGAGTGGGAGTGTCGAGATATAGATCTGGGCAAGGTTATAAAGGTGTCTGTGAAGCTTTGAATGTTCCCAGGAGCACATTGGGCTCCATGAAATTTGAAATAAAAGAAGTTTGAAACCACCAGGACTATAGTTTGCTGTGCAGCCACACTCAGTAACTGAGCTATAAGGGCCTTGGCCAGGGAAGATCTAAGGACCCAATGGCCACTCTAACAGAGGATCAGAAGTCCTTTGCAGAGAGGTGAGAACCTGCAAGAAGGACAAACATCTTGGAAATACTCCATCGATCAGGTCTTTAGGGTAGAGTGGCCAGACAGAAGCCAAAAAACATACTGCAGATTTTCTGATGGGGAATCAATGACTGTATATATGACTGGACAAAATTTATGTATGTAGCATGTATATATGACTGGCACCATTTACTCCCATTGTGCAGCTTTGTAACCTTTTTTTGGTCAAATTGAAAGTTGCCATCTTTAAATGAGTTTGCACAGTAAAATTGGAGCTAGATACTGCTTAGTACAGACTTTCAAGCCAAATCACTTGTAGTAGATATGGACGGTCAGACAGCAGGTCCACCTTTTGCCCAAACATATTGGTCATGGACACTCCCCTCCTTTATCCGAATAGCGCACACAGTGACAGCTATTACCTGAAGTGTAACTTGAGCTTAAATTCGCTAAATAAATCTACCTCAAAGTGGTACATACAGTGTTGTTAAGTTAAAAATATGTAAAATGCTATTGGATATTATATTGTATTTCCACAAGCATATTGATTATATTCAAGCATATTCCACAAGTGTATAGATATTAGAGCTGAATCATGAGTCATGAGTCATGACTGATTAAGCTACTATTTGCTAACCGGGTTATAATGGCTAATCCATCAGGTTAATCAAAGTACTGTTATAAAAGTATAAGCAGTTAATGTAATGAACCAACTTAATATGTACAGCACTCAACATTTACACTTAAAACTGTATGTTACCTATCTGAATGGACAGCTGTGCTCTTTTATGCTCTGTTGGTGGAGTATGATTAACAATGAGTGACTGGCTAACCTTTCCAAGCTACTTTGAATGTTTGTGAAGGAGACCCTAGATAGATAGATAGATAGATAGATAGATAGATAGATAGACAGACAGATAGATAGATAGATAGATAGATAGATAATAAACAATTTTGTGCCTTTCATTATGAGTAAAAAAATAATAATTATAAGAATGTTGTAGAAAAAATATAAGTAGTTCTTTCAACTGAGCGGAAATTTTGAATCATTGTGTGTTAACACCTCTAGAGCTTTTCTGGTTATTCACAACCACAGTGTTAAAACATGACAAAGAGGTCATTTTATTTGACACCACTTCTAGTTTCAAGTTCAAGTTTCAAGTTTATTTGTCATATATACAAGTGTCAGTGACAATGTACATTGAAATGCTTTTTGTGAGGCTTAGGCAGTCTACAGCAGTACAATAATAACAACAGAAATAAATAATAAAGGGGCAATCAAGACAGAAATTTAAGAGACAGAAATGTAGAATAATGATTACTACAGATTCACAATACAATACAATACAATACAATAACAATAACAGTAACAATAAAAAGTAAAAGTAAAAGGTTGAGGTGGAGATTTCGCTTTGAGGTAGTGTAATGTAGTTGTGCAAAGTATGCAAGATTCAAAAAAGACATGATGTTTTTGTAGTCTTTGATATGATATGAAGGGGGATAATAGTGCAATTTTAGAGACAGTTTTTACAGTTTATTAAGGGTTCTGATAGCCTGCAGGTAGAATTCTCAAAGTTATTCTTGCAGAATTCATGCAGTGTTTGTCTCATGCTGCCACCTCAAGCCCATTTCACACCAAAAGTGACTTGACATGCAACACTTTTCTTTTTGCACATCAGAACCTGGCACTTTCATTTATTTATATTACTTCTAAGTGTAAATGTCAGAGACAGTGACAATCAATGAAGAGTATCAGCAGAACTGTGAATGATTACATACATACATCATACAAATATACATTCAGGTCCATATTTGAAAAGTTTAATCATTTAATTGATGATGTGACTGCTGATAGAAGTAGCAGGATGAATTCTGAAGTATATATAAAGCTATACTTTCTGCTCAGATTCAGTCAAATGCGGCAAAACTGATAGGACAGCGCTTCACAGTACAGATGGATAATGACCCAAAACATACCGTGAAAGCAACCCAAGAGCTTCTCAAGGCAAAGAAATTAAATGTTCTTAAATGGCCAAGTCAGTCACCTGACCTCAACCCAGTTGAGCTGCTTTTCACTTACTGAAGAGAAAACTGAAGGCAGAAAGACCCACAAACAAGCAGCAACTTAATGCGGCCGCAGTAAAGACCTGGCAAATCATCTCAAGGGAGGAAACTCAGCATTTGCTGATGTTCATAGGTTCCAGACTTCAGACAGTTATTGACTGTAAAGTATTTGCATCTACATTGCATCTACATCATGGATTACTGCAATTACAAAGTATTTCCAATTACACTTATAAGTATTACAAATAATCCTAATATTTATAATTTTATTAGTTTGCCCAATTACTTTTGAGCCTGTGAAAATGGAGGGACTCTATAAAAAATGGCTGTAATTCCTAAATGGTTAATGCAATATTTTTATTAAACTCTTCTGTTATTATTTTTATTGTGTCACTGTCCAAATACTTATGGACCCAACCGTACAGAAACACGTGGAATTCACAAGCTATTTTCTTTATCGATTTCTCAGAGACTTTGTCCAGGTTGACATGATTTCATCACATAACTGCAGCAGCTCTTTGGACTTCATATTGAGAAATAAGAGCAGATTAGATTCCAAATTCAAATACCACCCTTGAAATCAACTCTACTTCAGAGTTTGTGAACGGATGTGAGAGTTTTTATACTGTGTGAATATTCAGCTGAGTCCAGGTGACTGTGATCAGGTAAACTTGAACATGGGTGATGGCAGTTGGAGCCCTTGGCAGCCATGTTTGTAGGTCACGTGGTGTTATGGGATTTGGAGTTCAACACCGAATCTGGCGTAGATGTAACAGAAGAGTGAGAGTGAGGCATTGGGAGAACCTACTCGGGGGCTTGTAGAAGAGCTTTGCATGGCGGTTTAATGGAGCATCGTGTCACTCATTGGCTTGAGTCGGGCTTGGCTGAGTTGCATGGGTTCAATGACTTGCTGCACTATAAATCTAATTAAATAGTCTAATTAGATAAGAAGTCTTATAAAACATCCTATTTTAACTTGGAATTTTAAAAAACATAATTTTACTTGAAAGAAATAATAATCACTAACTTGGTTTCTGAAGGAACATCAACCTCTGACTACTATTTACAGACTGCCATACATATTACAACATGAGATACAAGGCCACCGCTCCTGGTATGAAAAAGGAGAACGTGGTTATAGATATATATACAATATAAAATAGAGTGCAATATGCATGGGTTTTGTAAACATAGGTGAGTAATTGCACTAATTGTGTAATATGCAAAGTCACAAAGTAAACATGACTCAATGACAATTGTATTCAATTGAAGGATAGCAGTAGATAGCAGCGTGTGTGTGTGTGTGTGTGTGTGTGTGTAGCAGCATTTTCATGTAGAACATTCCACAGATACTGCCCTTGTGGCCATCACTGAGAAGCTCCATGCCACTAGATCAGCCAAACTGTCATCAGTCTACATCCTCCTTGACCTTTCAGCAGCATATGACACAGTTAACCACAAGATACTCTTGTCCACCCTCCTGAGTCGTGGAATTCATTGAACAGCATTGCAATGGTTTGCTTCCTACCTAGAGAGACAGTCCTATGTTCCCATGCTCACTTTCAATGTTGCAAAGAAGAATGGGCCAAAATATCTCCAAAATGATGTGAGAGATTGATAAACCCCTACAGAACGCCTATTTATTTGGTTATAGAATTGGTGAGGACCACACAATTTTCATTTAGGCCCTGATTAATAAAAAAAGGGAATTAAAGGAGGGTGTACTTTCTTTTTCCCATAACTGTTTGTGCTACTCCATTCTCTAATGATGTTAACCAAGGAGGCACCATAATCCAAGAACATCTCAGGGAGTTTATTCCTGCTGGGTACAAGAGCTCTAATGTATAAGGTGTTATGGTTTAGGGTCCTTTGGTTTGATTGACATGTGTCTCAGCTGTTCTCCTTTTGGAGATGATGGTTCTCACTGAGGCGTGAAGGAGGACCAGTCGGAGAAACGTCACACTTTCCACACTGATCAGCATCAACACATTTTGAATTCTTCATTAACGCATAATTTGCGTGTTGAGTTTTTGTCCTGGAATCTTTAGTCTAATAGTAAAGACCAAGTAATGAGGTTTACACACTCAAAAAAGGTCAAATCTAGAACCTTTGGCTCTTTGTACTTTAACCCAGAAAGTATGTCTCAACAACCTCATTTAATAATTGTGAAGACGTCGGTGTGAAGCCATTTTTATTTCAGCCATTCTTAAATAAAGTTTGATTTAAACTTTTGTGTTGTAAGACAGTGCCCTCTAGTGGTGATCATTTATTTAATCTCCACAGCCACTCCATGAGTAAATCTGATTAATGTTTTTTGACAGAAAATATCAGCACTGAGTTTCTTCCTGTAATCTCAAATCATAGTGTGTAATGTTTATTTTATGCAATTATTTTAACAAAGGATGCCAACACTGTAGGCACACAATAGGGCCTTTCACACCGCTTCAGTTCCAGAACTAAATTTACAGTACTAAAGTACTGGCCGATTTTGCGTGAACTATTTCCCAGTACCGTTTAAAGGGCTGCATTCGCACCGACAGCGGGCACTAGGAAGTGACGTAAGCCGATCGACAGCGACGTCATTTGTGCGCGGTGTTCAACAACGGAAACAAAGAAGAACAACGTAAACAACCGGAGGATGGAGGACGCTGTGATCGGAGCTGTGTGTTTGTTGTGTCTCACGTCCATCTATCGCTATTCTCCATACTTGCGGAATAAGTCGACACTACAGTATGTTTACACGGCGGTTTAAATCATGGCAGGTGAGGGCGTTTTTGTACGCGTTTGGCCAATCAACGTCTACTTACGTCACGGATAGTACCAGTTGTGCTGGTTAGACCCTGCTCCGGAGTAGGAGCTAATTTGGTTCTCGAAAAAGGCAGCCAGTACTAAAATCACACCCAGTTCCGGAGGTGCGAAAACACCAAAAAGTGGGTAGTTCCACAACTAGTTCAGGTACTATGAAAAGGTTCCTGCGGTGCGAAAGGCCCTAATGAGTCCTACTAGGATGTTGGTGTAACATGCCTGGCTTGCTTGGGTACTCCTGTTATGAGATTTATTAAAGTGGTGGAAATAGGTTTAAAACACAGAACAAATGAGAGATGTTATTTTTGATCTGCATTAGGGCTGCAGCTATCGATTATTTTAGTAATCGAGTATTCTATCGATTATTCCATTGATTAATCGAGTAATCGGATAAGAAGTAATTTTTCTTATTAAAGAGCAATACTAAATATACAAGAGAAAATAAGATAGGTCTCTTAAAATAAACAACTGAGAGAGAGAGAGAGAGAGAGAGAGAGAGAGAGAGAGAATGAGACAATCAACGTGAATGTTGAAGCATCGAACTTTTACTGTTGTGTTACACCAGTTCAGTCTTACAGTAAACACACTGTACGGAGTTTTCTTTCGGTTTTAGTTTGAAATGATCCCAAACTTTGGAAACTTTCTGCCGTTTTCTTTGACCTGAATCTTCTCCTCACCCCTCGCTGTTTTCTCGCCGTTCCTCCATTTTTCATTCTGCCGCGTCTTCTGTGTTTCCGGCGTTTATCGGGTTGTGCGTCAGTAATAATGGTCCGTGGGGAAACACAGTGTTCCGTGTGTAGTTACAGTAAATAGACTAAACGAAGCCTCGAGGCAAATAATTTGCCTCGATGATTTTTTGTATTCGAGTTACTCGAGAAATCGTTTCAGCCCTAGTCTGCATGTTGTTTCTTATTCTAATTCTTATTTTCCCCATTCTTTTAAATGTCTGGTTACTTTTATTAAAATTACACAACAATCTTATCTTGTTTTCTAAGTTTAATTTCTCATTTATCATAAATTACACTATAAATAATCTGTTGTAAAGTATTAATAAAAACGCACATGACTATGATATACACAATGTGTGGACCATAAGGAACAGCATGTAGTTAGCTATTGAGTTTAGGTACATAAGCTTCACAAAGAAAAGCAATATATTATAACCTGAGCAGGGCTATTAGAATGAGAACACCTGTACAACATTATGAAACATATATGGTATATAAGTATGGTATGGTATATAAGTATACGGTGTGAGTGAGTGACCAGGGCCAGCGCAACAGGGGGCACAAGGGCCCAGACTATAAGGGGGCCTGTTGCTGAATTAAAATAAATTTTTTATGAAGACAATTTGTGAAATAAATGTAAAAGCTTGTGTGATTAAAACAAAAAAGTATAAGTATGAATGTCAGGGGAGGGGCTTTCCCTGTATCCTCCAGGAGAAATAACTTTTACTTTAAAATGATCTGACCATTTTAATTGGCTGATCACACTCTTGTTTTATCTGCTATTGGATAACAAATATCACATGTCACTCTAGACCTAAACCCATTAGTTAAACCCACAAGGTGTGCTAATGCAAAAGTGATGCAGAAATATAAATCACACAGTGAAAAAAAAAACAGAAACAGATACAAAAAGCAGACAACAGATACCAAAGATGGCAGAAACTGCTGAAAGTGCTGACTGCACAGTACCTGGTTCATCTGTACCTGCACTGTCGAGTGCCATCAGCAGTTATCCAGAAATCAGCACAAACAACGCAACCTTGTGTTCGGTAACGATAGGCCTAATGTTACATCCGCGAATGTGGCTCATCATGGCGACAATGCTGACCCCAGCAGCTCTACTGATCCTGCCCATAGTCTCTACAATGCTGACCACATAGGGACATCTGCTGATGTGCTTCAAGGCAATAAGGATCCAAGACAGATAGATTTCGATTATATAAATCAATGGATTTGCAAGGAATAAATCCAAACAAGTCCACCTTTATGATAGACCCATGTTTTTGTCTTTAAAGAATGATCTTTACTAAAGTATGTAGTAATATGTTAGAATGTTTAATTCTGCTATTAGTTTATGTATGCGCACTGGCAGTGGCATATGAGAGGACTGCGGGCCCCATAATGTGTTCACTTGCACTCGGGCTTATGAATGAATTGTGCCGGCACTGTGGCAGTGGCATAGCCAAGAATTAGATGAAGTACATGAGGAAACATGCTAAATAAAATCACCAGATGATATGTACAATTATACTGATGTGTGACATGCTCATGTATGGATACCAGTCAGCAGTAGGAGCATGATTAACCATCAGATAATTTTACTATATTACCCAGATAGCCATTGACTGTGTGCCAAAGCAGTTTCTAGAGCTACAGGGTTTTTTCTTACTAATTCATAAATTCAAAACGTGTTAAGAAGCTCTAGAAATCCTGTATACAGAATTTATACAGCAAGTTCAAACATTTGTCCAGAATTTTTTAGGGTAACACTTTACAGTACTGTTCAACAACTCATAGGTAACTATGCAGGAACTAAGCGGGAACAAATTAGTAGTTCTTCATTTACACCTTTCATATTCCTATAAAATACTAAGAACTACTAGTTAATTATTTAGTAAGTATGTTATTAGAAGGATACTATTAAATAAAAGTACAAAGCTGTAATGTAGCAATCAGTAACAAATTCTCAATTTGTATACTTTCAAATTTGTTTGTAAAAATTATTTCAAAAAATACAAATACACAGTACAGCAGTCAATAAATATTTGTTTTTTAAATGGGGGGCGTTCCATATTGGGAGGTACGGTGGCTTAGTGGTCAGCACATTTGCCTCGCACCTCTGGGGTTGGGGGTTTGACTCCCGCCTCTGCCCTGTGTGCTCAGATTTTGCAGGTTCTCTCTGTGCTTTGGGGGTTTCCTCCAGGTAGTCCATTTTCCTCCCCCAGTCCAAAGACTAATGCTCTGTAGGCTGAATCTAATAATAAAAATAATAAAAATAAAACTAATAAAAATTACCATAAAGGAGAAGAACATACTGAACATCCACCCTGAGCCTGCTCACAACCCACCAGCTCAGAACCACTGTTTCATGGTGTGTATAATATCAGCTGGTAGAAATGCAGATCAGAAATAAAACCTCCCAACTCAGAAGCGTGTACTCAACATCAGCACTAGGTGTTGCTATTTTTAAAGATAGGACTGCACAGAAGAAACTACTGCTTCTCCTCTCTTTGTCAGCACATCCACAAATCCTAAACCAGAAGACTCTTAGGAAAAATTCCCATGTATCAGAAAACAGTAGCCACCTCAAAAAGTGTTGAGTTAAAGCTGTTCTCCTGTAACATTTATGTTAACACATGCTTCCATCTTCCGTTCTGTTAAAAGCTTTTACGTGTAATAAACATTAATATTAAAATATGGACTTTGTGAAAATGAAAATCAAAAGTGGAACTAAAAACATAGACTTGATCAGGAAGCTTTCAAACTTAATTAATTATAACTTGAGGAATCCCAGAGGAGAAACCTCTGACCACTTGCTACAGGAAGATAACCAGAAAACAATAATTTTTTTCAAGGGAAGGAAGAGAGTGGCTAGGTTCATGAGGCGAGGGCAACCTAGCACAGAAGAAGGACTAGAGTATAGCTGTACTTTTTAAATACCAGAAATTACCATCCAAGTCATTTACCAGGACTCTGAAACAAAGGCTGAGCAGATGAGCCCCTGCATGCTCTGTTTAAGTAGCCAGAAGGCCAGCTGTATGCCAGCAGAAGGCCCGAATTGTGGGCCTTGAATTGCGGCTGTGGGCTTACTGTAACAAGCCCAGCACTGTAGATTCATACAGTCAATCGGTGACAGTTGTGTCACGTGATTACACAAAGGTGCCGGTCCCAAGTGGGTGCCAGTCCCAAGCCCAGATAAAATGGTAGGGTTGTGTCAGGAAGGGCATCTGGCATAAAACCTGTGCCAAATCAAACATGTGGACCAGTGATCCACTGTGGCAACCCCTAAAGGGAGTGGCCGAAAGAACAACATCATTTTCTTAAAAATACATTTTGAGGAGAAACTAAAAGTATATAGACTTAGTGCACATTGCATAATCAACATACAAATTGCAGGAAAGGACAAATGACAAAACCGTATGTTTTTTCACTTCACTTTTTTTGTTTGAATGAAAGTTTAGAACTTTTATAAAACAGGGCTCTGCTCCCCCACATTTCCCTCAGAGATTTCCCCTTGAAGCAGCTGTGACGACGGGCTGGCAGCCCACGCACGTAAAACATCAAACGCTCCCCACGCGACTGACAACATGGTGCTGAAAAGGCAGCACCCTTTCAGCACCATGTTTGTTTTGGACAGCTGGAGTGCGTGTGGCTGTGGGGCGGAGTGACCTAACACAGCACGGCTGGCGGCCAATGAGTGGCGCGGCTGCTCTTCACTCTCCCGGAGAAGATGAGGAGCTATAAAAGGAGCTCGCGGCCACTCTAGCGGAGGAGAGGTAAATGAAAGCTATTACTTCACTAATCCCTGTCTCTGTGTGTCTCCTAGATGCCGACATAAGCGAGGAAGACGAGCTTCTGCTGCTCCGCGATCCCTCCGCTGCCTAAGCCGGCCTGTTGCATCCTCACAGTCTCGCCGCCGCTCTGCCACTGTAAGTTTGCTGTACCAAGTCCAAGACTTAACTGCCTACAGCAAGCCTCACTTCCCACACCCTCCTCCTGCACCATAAGTTTCACTTTCACTTTTAAGGATAATAATGAGCACAGTCCCCCTCACTTACTGCCTCTGTGTGTGTGCAGCCTTTTACGGTCCCGCAGTGTCACACTGGTGGAGAATGCGGGCATGAGCACACCACAAGGCGCCATGGAAGCTATGCTGCAGCAGTTTCTGCAGGTCACCCTGCAGCAGCAGGCCGTAACCCAGGAGCTGTCCAGAGGGCTTCATGTGACAACCCAAGAGCTCCTGGAGCTGAGACAGCGAGACAGCGCCGCAACAGTCCCCCTTCCCAACCCCTGCTGAGAGGCCCAGCGCCTCCTCATGAAACTTTCAGACGATGACCTCAAGGCTTTCCTGCTGACATTCGAACGGGTCGCCCAACGCAAACAGTGGCCTAAGGAGGCCTGGACCCAGGCCCTCTCACCCTTCCTCACAGGGGAGGCCCAGCGAGCTTATCACAGTCTGTCACCAGAAGAGGCGGAACAGTACGACACAGTTAAAAGGGAGATCTTGCTTCGCTGCGGCATCTTTCCCACCAGCGCTGCGGCAGAGCTCCATCACTGGAGCTATGACCCCAAGGCCACCCCACACAGCCAGATGGACACCCTGCTACGAATCGCTAAGCACTGGCTGCAACCCGACCACCTCACAGCCATGGAAGTTTTGGAGAGGGTGGCCATGGATAGATTCCTCCGGGCTCTGCCAGCGGAAGAGAGGAAGGCCATGGGTATCCAGGGAGCCCAAACCCCCAGGGAGATGCTGGAGGCCCTGGAGCGGGCGGTGGCTACCCTTGAGATCGGCAGGGGCGAGCGTCTAGAGTTCCCTCGGGGTCTACCAGTCCATCACCCTGAAATGTTCCCACCAGGGGAGGGGAGACCCAGCCTGAGTCACTCTGCCGTTGGGACGCCCCAGGATGCATCCATGCCGACTGAGCCAGGCCCTTCCACTCCACCGAGATGGGTGAGCAAACCCTGGCTGGCAGGCTGCGCCCTCCACACTGAAACACTGCCCAGTCTCCCCACCACCCCCGTTGAGATAAATGGCCGCCCACGGTGACCCTAGCATGGCCCTCCCACATCCCAACCTCAAAGACTAAGGGCTCCCTCACCGTCGCCTGTGTACACGGGGATGTTCGGGAGGTACCCAAGGCTAAAGTCAACCTACAGCACCAAGGGAAGGAGTGGCCTCTGCTGGTGGGCCTCGTCCCCTAGCTCTCTGTACCCCTGCTCCTGGGTCGTGACTGGTCAGGGTTCACCAGGGCCAGAGAGAGAAAGGTTCCCAAGAAGAAGAAAACCTGACCTAAAAGGCCAAGGGCCCGGCTGGCCTGCCTAGCGCAAAGCGAAGGAGATGCCAGCGCAACCTCTGCAGGTGAGTCCTCCATCCCCGCCAACGCTGTGTCATCTGTGTTTTCACAGGTTGCCCGAGAGGGAAACTTCGGCCAGGAGCAGAAGGAGGATGAGCGACTGAGGAACTGTTGGGGCCAGGTGTGTCATCAAGGGGGTCCATCAGAACCCTGAACAGCGGCTCCCCACGGCCTACTTCCTGGTGCAGGGAGGCCTACTATACTACAACACAGAGAAGAGGACAGCTTTGCGAGCTGCTCGTCGTGCCCTGCACTAGGACAAAAGCCCTACTGCACCTGGCCCATACACACCCGCTGGGCGGGCATCTGGGGGCCCGCAACATGTTAGAAAAATTGAAGGACAGATTCTTATGGCCGGGGATGGAGGCAGAAGTTCGGGCCTTCTGCCAGCAGTGCTCCCAGTGTCAGCGAACCTCACCCTACAAGCCAGCTCCCGCGCCATTCATCCCTCTCCCCATTATTATCCCCTTTGAGCGGATCGGCATGGATCTTGTAGGGCCAAGGAGGAGGTCAGCTGGATGATCCAAGACAGAATTATTGAGGAGTCCACCAACCCCGGGTCCAGCCCCATCATTGTAGTTCCCAAGCCCGACGGGAGCATCCAGCTGTGTAACAACTTCTGGAAACTGAACCACGTCTCCGAGTTTGATGGTTACCTCCTCCCTAGGGTCGACGAGTTAGTGGAGCGACTGGGGAGAGCGTAGTTCATTTCCACCTTGGACCTGAGGAAGAGCTATTGGCAGGTAGCCCTATGTCCCGACGCCAAACAGCGTTCTCTACCGCTGGAGGTCATTGGCAGTACCGGGTTCTCCCCTTTGGGCTGCACGAGGCGACCGCTACTTTCCAATTCCTCATGGACATTGTCCTGTAGCCCCATCACCAATATGCTGCCACTTACATTGATGTGATCCACTCTACTACTGGGGCCGATCACCTGCATCACCTTAGGGAGGTCCTCGTAGAACTCTGGAAGTCAGGGCTCACTGCCAACCCCCAAAAGTGTCACCTGGGGTTCATGGAGGCACAGTACCAGGGGTATCGGATTAGACGTGGACTCCTGATGCCACAAGAAAAGAGGATCGAGGCTGTGAAGGAATACCCCTGCCCCACTACCAAGAAAAACAGGTAAACAGCTTCAAAACCCCGACTTCAGCCTCCTCCTGCACCATAAGTTTCACTTTCACTTTTAAGGATAATAAAGAGCATGTTCCCCCTCACTTACTGCCTCTGTGTGTGTGTGCAGCCTTTTACGGTCCCGCAGTGTCACACAGCCAAAACCCTGAACCATGCAAGGTGAAAGTAATTCATGGTCAGCAAATTTACCAAATCGTGCACTATCCTATACACGTTTTTTATTATTAAAGGCTATATTGAGTGATACAGAACACTCAAACTAAGGGAAATGGTTTGAAATGTGGATCAACATAATTCTATGGCAAGTAAATCTATGGTAGGACAAGATAAGACATTGAACTGCTTCATGGCTCATTTCTATTGGTTGGGTGTTTTCGGCGATGCGCAGGTGATGTGTGTCATGCGTCTTTCTTAGACAGAGACATCTAAATGCTAAAGGGCAGCACAAACTCTTTGTTCCTGATTAATTCGATCACTGTTTCTGATAATGGGGCTTTATGTAAGTAAGAGAGAAACTTACTGTACTTGATCAATAAAATGTAAAAGGCTATTCTGAAGGCAAGAAAAACTGAAATCTGTACATATTTCTTTACAGAGGGAAATGGGAGGAGCTGGGATAAAAATTATTTTGGGAAAAGTAATTTATTTTTATATAATTTAGTCAAATTATTTAGATTTTGGTGTTAGTTCAAAATATTTGCCATGGGCAGCAAATATTGAAAAATAAGCCAAGAAATATAAGAAACACAAAATAACCTGTGATTTGACATGCAAATAGGTAAAACCAAGTGAATGCAGAGTCTCTTTGCTAGTCAAATTTTGTCTTTTCATCTTCCTTTCAGGCTTGTGAAGTGAAAATTTCAACTGCCACAATTGCTGATAGGTAGGTTCTGAGTGCCAAGGTCTTGGGTTTGATTCCTGTTTAGGTTGGAGGAAAGACAGGAAGCCAATAAAAATATGTTTACTTGGTGATTAAATGAAAATCTAACTCAATTGCTTATATTTTACAATTTCCTCTTACATTGTAATCCCTTAAGCCAACTCTGCACTTGGGCCCATTCTCCTATCTCGCCTCCCTCCCCTGTAAGCACCTCTTCTATGATAAATGTATGATAAATGTCACTGAGAACACACAACAGTCAGTGTGAATCATGCTGGTTTACTCAGTCACGTTGGAATATAGCTAATCTCATAATGCATCTCTTTAGTTGCATTACTCTTTTGTCTGTCTTTTCCATTCCATAAAATATTCATAAGTTTTCCAGGGAAATTTATTTCAGATTTTGTTCTTTCGTCTTACTTTCAGGCTTACTTTTTTCAGATATTTATTAGCAATTTGTCCTGTATGACAGAGGATATATGCCTACCCTTCATGTTAAGACAGCTACAGACATGTTTAGACAGCATGCTAGCAACTAGTATTGATATATTATGGCAAGAAGCATACAGACTAGAGGTAGTAACAGAGCCCACACAACAACAAGTGATGACAGCAACAAAAGCTTGACAATGAGGCACACAGAAGTCGGAACTTAAATAGTGACACTAATTAAGTGAAACAGGAAACAGATGTGAGTGATCAATGATTGCGTGACAAGCTCATGTGGCATGCAGGGGCTGATGGGTAATGTATTTCTTCAAACCAAACAGATGGAAACAGTGATTTTCTTGATTTATTTATTAATTTATGTAGGTGAAATTTAGCCAATTTCTATCTTATCTACTGCAGTATTTATTGTATTTCTGTATAATTGTTCCACCAATTTTTAACTACGAGTTCATCAATTACTTTAGTCCCTTTCATAATTAGTAATAGATTATGAACTCATAGAAGTTCACTATAAACACCAGGATATTTGTGGTACTGTGGGACCCTGCCAAAAATTGGGTCTATTTATGGAATAGGCTGGTCTTCTTTATGAAGAAGACTGGTCTTGGTCAGTAGTGGTTAAGATCTTATGACACTGGACTTCTGATTGGAAGGTCATGTGTTCTAATCCCAGCACAGTCAAGCTGCCACTGCTGGGCCCTTGAGCAAAGCCCTTAACCCTCAGTTGTATAAAGGAAATGAATGTAAGTTGCTCTGAAAAGGGCGTCTGCCAAATGCCGTAAATGTCTTCTTGCTGCTATGGCCAATGTCTCCCTCACTAGTGCAGTTCTACCTCTATTGAAAGTCTGGCGGTCTCATCACTTCAAGCCTTTCAAACAGCAGGACTGTGCTATTGGTATTTGGAGCTATCCCTCCAGCTTAGGAGTGCTTACAACCTTATGCATGAAGACAGACTTCTACACAATTATGAATATCTTGTCGTGCTCTATGGTTTAGCTAATGTTATGTTCCAGGTTTCATCAACAGTGTCTTCTATGATATGTTCCATTGATTCATTATGGCCTAAATTAATGATACTTTGTTCTATTCCTGTACCCTACGAGAGCATCTCAGTCACAAAATGGCAGTATTGTAGTGTCAATTTTAGCTCTCTCATTCCACCTATTATTGCAATCCTGAAAGGTGCTCCAAGCAAGCTTTCCTTGTCACCGGCAACCAATGCAGCATTTTCCAGATTTTGTTGTCTCTGGCCCCTATGCTCCCCCTATCTCTCCTCACTTCTTCTCAAGCAACTCTTTTATTGATTGATTTTTAGTCCTGGTGCTTCCACATGAAAGAACAATCAAGGCATGTAGGTTTTAATTGTCACTCCACTAGAGTGTATATATTGGATTAAAATATTTTAAAATGTTTCACAGTGGTGAGATCTGTGTTCTGGAGTTTCTGAACTTGTGATATTAGGACAATGACTATTTGACCAGATGGTAGGGATTGCATTTGCAGAAGAGCGGTAGACAGTCAGGTGGTATCTGGACTAGCGATAGAGCTATCAAGGGCACTGGGTGATATTCAGCAACAGAGAGTATTTATGTTGCACAGTCCAGACAGGTACTGGAGTTGTAGCAGTGAACCTGAGATATGGAGTAGCTACACGGCATTGCAGAGCCACAGTCAAGGGGTGCAGCCAAATTCATCCCTGTGTATAATAATAAAAATTGCACCAGAGAAAACAATCCTAGTGGTGACATGATAGTGTAATGAACTCATAAGGGCGGCTCACCCCTTTGTAACTCCACACACTCACCCTCACAGTACAGTCCACAGAGCTCAGTCACATTAGCCAGGGCCAGCGAGACAACCCCTGCCAGTGAACACAGAAGTGTAGGACACATGGCGTACATTGACCTATCTCAAAGAGGAGAAGAGGCTTACTCACCAGCTCAGACCAACAGGGTGGTAGGAAAAACATTATCTTGCAGGATGCAAAAAAACTGAGCAGTTTAGGTGAATATCAAAGCAGCAACAATTATAAAAAAGTAGTTAAGTAATCCATTAATGAATGCAGAATTAGATATATATCCAGGATATATATCCTGCAGGTTTTATTAAGATTAAGAGCACTGGCAAAACAAGAGGAAACACAAAAAGCAAAGATGGGGGAGGGAGAAAAAGAGAGAAAAAAATCAAAACAAGCAAACAAATGCTGATGAGGTGCAGCAGCACATGTAGGGGTGAGAAGAAACAAGTAAAAAGCAAAAAAGGGAAGTGCAAAAAAAAAACAAATGTCTGTGAGGAGTGGAAGCTCAGGTGTGTACAGCGTCCTCCAACTGAAAGTTTCCGAAGTTGCTGAGAATGGCCTGGTCTGGATGGCCAGTCACTGAGATCATATTTTTCCCCATTCTGATGTTTGATGTGAACATTAATTGAGACTCTTAACCTGCAAGATTTTGTATATTGTGCTTCTGCCGCATGATTGGCTGATTGGATAATTGCATCGATGTGCAGGTGTACAAGTGTTCCTAATGACATTGTATATACATTCACTGTAAAAGTTTACAGTAACTCAAATAACCACTCTTTCCAACCATTGTGAGTGGAAAGGCATCTCAGAATGTACACTATAGCTAAGCTAGAGGCAGATGGGCTATAAAATCAGAAGATCAAATTGGGTTCCACTCCTGTCGGCCAAGAACAGGAATCTGAGGTTACAGTGGGCGCAGACACACCAAAACTTTACATTAATTCTAAACTATTTCTTTCAATTTCAATAATATTTCAATAATTTCTTCTTTCTTTCAATTTCATATTTCAATAATTTCTAAATTATTGTCCTCACCAACTACTATAAACAAACAAGTAATCTCAGGTGACAACAAAAAACACAACACATTTCTATAAGTAGTAATTTTTCACAAAAAGTAAACAAACATTCAATAACCAGGTGGGAAAAAATAAGTACACCGTTCCTACTTCCACAATCATTAATAGAGTAATTAGCAACCAGATGTTATTAATGAAATGCAACAGATTTGTTAGTCATCAAGAAGTTGTGACCACCTCTATAAAAGCAGAACTTTTGGCAGTTTGGTGTTCTGGAGCATTCGGTTGTGTGTCTACATCGTGCCAAGAAGAAAGAACATCAGCCATGACCTCAGAGAAGCAATTGCTGTGGCTCATCAATCTGGGAAGGGTTATAAGGCCATCTCCAAACAATTTAAAATTCACCTTTCTACAGTGAGAAGGACTGTTTACAAATGGAGAGACCTTAAGACAGTTGCCAATCTTCCCAGGACTGGGTGTCCCAGCAAATTCAGTCCAAGGTCAGACTGTTTAATGCGCAGAGATATAAAGAAAACTCCACTTACTACATCATGTGACTTACAGGCTTCTTTAAGCACATTAAATGTCTATGTTCATGGCAACACAATCAGAAAAACCAAACACAGCGTATTGCCACAAAAACACCATACCACCTGGGAAGCATGGTGGTCGAGGGGTGGTGATTTGGGCTTGTTTTGCAGCCACAGGATCTGGGAAACTTGCAGTCATTGAGACAATGATGAACTCCACTTTGTATCAGAATATTCTTGAGGCAAATGTGAGGCCATCTGTCCAGCTAGGCTGAAATTGGGTCATGCAACAGGACAATGATACCAAGTACACCAGCAAATAGACACCTGAATGGCTAAAGAAGAAAAAAAAAATCAAGGTGTTGGAATGGCCAAGTCAAAGTCCAGACCTCAACCTCATTGAGATCTTAAGAGAGCTGTACATAAACAAAAGCCCTCAAACATCAATGAACTGAAGCAATGTTGTAAAGACAAATGATCCCAAGAGATCAGCAGTATCTGAAATACTTAAACCAGCCCTTCTGGTACCAAAATCTATGTCACAGAGATCACACTTTTTCTTTAATTTGATGTTTGATGTTTGATGTGAACATTAACTGAAGCTCTTTTTTGCATTGTGCTGCTGCCACATGATTGGCTGATTAAATACCTGCATGAATATGCCCTGAAACCCATGAGGCCTTTATAGATAATTGGAGTAATTTTGAGGGCAAGGCTAGCCTATTAGGCGGGATAGTATCCATCCCACTTGGGAAGGTGCTCCTCTCACTTCTTACAGCATACCTCATAGTCTCAGAACAGGCCTACTTAATCTGTGACAATCCAGAGCCAAGGCCAGGGAGCAGACAAGCAAGCTGAACTGACTGTCTGCTAGCTTCACTGAGTCATCACACAGGTTCCAACATATTGAGACTGTGTCTGTTCCCTGAGCTAAACAAAAAGAAATACTCAAAACGTTTGTTTTATTAACCTAACTACCATAAAATGAGATCATACTGACTGCACAGCCAGCACCTTTGATCTGAAGCTAGGACTGTTAAATATTAGATCACTTACATCTAAAGTGCTTATTGTAAATGAAACTATTACTGATCAAGAGTTTCATGTACTGTGTTTAACAGAAACATGGATTAAACCAAATGAGTATGTAGCATTAAATGAAGCTAGTCCTGTCCTCCTGGATACAAATGCATACATCTTCCCAGTCTAACTGGCAGAGGAGGAGGTGTTGCAGTTATTTATAATGATAATCTAGGCATCACATAAAAACCTGGACATAAATACAATGTATTTGAAGTTCTTTATACTAACATAACATATGTAGCCACAAAAAAAAAAAAGTCTAATTATTATCTATAGAACCCCATGATTTCCTTTATGAATTTGCGGATTTCATCTCAAGCGTGGTTGTTTCTTTAGACAAAGTATCATAACTTGGAAGAGCCTCTGAGAACAGCAGTTGTGTCCATTTTAGATTCAATAGGGGATAATCAGAAAGTAATAGGACCAAAAATCTCTTAGTGAACATGACTCACCACTCTAATAAAAGATAACAAAAATAAAGTCTACTACACATGCACACCATCCATATGTAGTGGCAATGACTTCATGTATTTTTTTCATTGACAAAGTTGAAAATTCAGACTATAAATTTAAAGTCAGACAGTTTGATAACTAACGCAGTAGATAACAATATAACTATAAGAGATCAGTGATTCGAATCTTTTACTCCCCTTCAAAAGACCACACTAATTTCACTATTTTCCTCATCACAATCATCAACTTGTGTACTACATCCCTTTCTTCAAACAGATACTACCAGAAGCAATCAAACCTCTTCTAAAAATAATCATTTCTTCCATTTGCAATGGTTATGTATCTAAAACTTTTAAACTAGCAGTTATCAAACCCTTGATTAAGAAATCTAACCTTGACCCCTGTCAGCTGTCTAACTATAGACCAATATCAAACCTCCCCTTTATCTCCAAGATCCTAGAAAAGGTTGTAGCACAGCAGCTATGCTCATACTTACATAGGAATAACATTCAGGAAATGTATCAGTCAGGATTTAGGCCTCATCATAGCACAGAGACAGCGCTGGTAAAAGTGGTAAATGACTTACTACTGGCCTCTGATCAGGGTTGTGTCTCCTTGCTTTTGTTGCTTGATCTTAGTGCTTAGATCTTTAATACCACTGATCATACTATTCTCCTCAATAGACTAGAAAATGTTGTTGGCGTTAAGGTAACAGTAAAAGACAAGCAGTAAAAGACCTTGGTGTGATTTTTGACTCCAGATTTTCATTTGAAGCTCATGTAGATAATATCACTAGCACTAACTATAATGTTACCTCTAGGGTGGATTATGCCTTACTGTCTGCCTGTTCCAGTAGGAGCATAAACAAGCTCCAGTTAGTCCAGAATGCAGAAGCGAGAGTCCTTACTAGAACCAGAAGATATGACCACATCACCCCTATCTTATCCACACTGCATTGGCTCCCAATCAAATTTTGTATTGATTATAAAATACTACTATTGACCTATAAAGCACTGAATGGTCTCGTGCTGCAATACCTGAGCGAACATCTGGTCTTTTATGATCGGCCAACACTACTTTGATCAAAAGGTGCAGGCTCTTTGTTGGTACCTCAACTAGTGAAGGCTACAGCAGTGGGCAGAGTTTTCTCTTACAAAGATCCACAGTTATGGAACAGTTATGAGTGTTTACGCCAAGGCTGAAAACGTATTTGTTTAGTCAAGCCTTTTGTTAATAGATTTTTCTTAGGTACAGGAGCAGATTGGGAGGGCTCATGGGCATAGAGTGTTGTGGTGAACTGGGGTGTTTAAATGCTTCATGGGGTGTTTAGATGCTTCATGATAAAACTATAATGAATTCAGAAATGACTCTGATGCTTATATTCATAAGTTGCTCATAAGCTCATAAGTTCCTGGTTGCACAATCACACTCTTTGACCATATAGTACACAGTTATAGAAGGGAATTATTTATAATCACACTATCCGGTGTCACCCAGATGAGGATGGGTTCCCTTTTGAGTTTGGTTCCTCTCAAGGATTCTTCCTCATATTGTCTCAAGGAGTTTTCCTTGACACTCGCCTCACCTCTGGCTTGCTTATAAGAGATAAATTCATGAATTTGAATTTAGAATTTATTTGTATTTATATATTTCTGTAGAGATGCTTTCTGACAATGTCCATTGTTAAAGGTGCTATACAAATAAAATTCAGTTGAACTGAATTAAAGAAACACAGCAATCTCAATTCTCCTCGTTTAGCATTTTATTTAAAAAATGATTTCAAGGTAATTCCAAAAGGTAATTTGTCCCAAAAATGTTTCTTTATCTTTGTTTACCTTTTACATGATCAGCATTAAGAATGTATTATCTGTGCTGCCAATGGTGTATCTATTGTAGTTTAAGGGGCAAAATGCTAAATGTAAATTTTTAATAACTAAAAGCAATAACAATCGTATGTTTGTCCATAAAGTAATGTCTGCTCATATTCATATAGATAGTAATTGCTAGTAATATTAGCATTAGCACTGTTGTTTTCTCAGATTAGCTATTTAATCTATTTTAAACATAGACAACACTGACATCATACTCATACTTGTCTTTCACCCTCCTGACCATTTCTAGCTTAAAGGTTTCTTCCACCTTTAGTCCAGGCTCAGCATGGAGGAAGTTACTTATTGCCTCAGTCTCAGCACAGTTACCAGGGTAATTTAAAACATCTGTATTATTAGGCAAAGAAAAAAGATCACTGCAGCGCTTACAAGGTCGTTTCAACTTGCTGATTTTCACCACTGCATATGCCTTACATTTCACTGAATCTGGGAGTATTATCCCATGTGCTTCTTTCGCGGTGTCATCAGGAAACACAGACATCACAGCAGAGGAAACTTTCGGATGCCAAACGTGCAGACAGGACACAGTGGTCATGATCTCTCTCACCTTGTCACTTCCACAGGACAGAGATGCTCCATAATATCTGGAGTCACCAATCTCACAGATGCATATGACAACTGCAATTAGTGGGTATAGATCACCTGATTTTCCACACTCACGTAGTGTTTCAGACAGTTTTTCCTTCACTCTGTCTTCCGCATGGTCGCAAAATTTCACAACCTAGAAAAAAAATCTAAATTTCAGTAAACATGGAATAACAATAATAAGATAATTATGCCAAAAACATTTTGGGAAACAAGAAACACTAGTTATGCTTGTAACTGTGGTTCTATTAAAACCAGATAACTGCCAAGGTTAGTGTTTAAACACTTACATATCTTCTTATGATTGTACATACACATGCTGAGACCTTTACCACACAGTCACATGGTGAATGCATGTTTTGGTGGTCAAGCCACAGGTCAGTTGAGGGTGCTCAGTTGCCTAACAGTGAGGCACTTATCTGTTTAGAGCTTGTCTGAGGCTGACATAACTTATGAGGGTGTCTAGGTGATGAAAAAGTTTGTGGCATTTGGGTGTTCTAGTTTCTGCTTCTGAAACCTGTGCCCTTCTTTCCAGGGCTTCTTTGGCTGCAGAACTAAAAATTGACGCTGGACTTAAGATTGTGCCAGCCACACCTGGTGACATCCATAAATCAAAATGTTGAAGATCCACTGTATGTCCTGTCCTAGGTGTCTCAGCATCTCTGCTTGATTAGCACAGGGGACGTCTGAAACAAAGACCAAAGTTTCTCTTCTGCAGTTACTGCTGAGACAGTGAATATGTCACTGGTGTTCATCCCCAGGTTCCACAGAGCTTAAATATTTGATAGATGAGCATGACTCCTGTATTATAGCTTGTAATCTCTTCGCGCTGAAGCTGTGTGAATAGTGGAAACCAGCTCATGCCCCTTTTAACCCCTCCAAAAGTATTGGAACAGCAAGGCCAATTCTTATGTTTTTACTATACACTGAATACATTTGAGTTTGTGGTCAAAATATGAATATGAGACAATAGATCAGAATTTCAGCTTTAATTTCCTGACATTTATGTCTAGATGTGTTAAACAACTTAGAATGACACCATTTGATTGACCCACCCCATTTTTCAAGTGATAAAAAATATTGGAACACGTGACTGACAGGTGAGAGGTTTCTTGTTGCCCAGGTGTGTCCTCTTAGGTTGTTTGTTTATAACAATTAATTAAACAATTAAAAGCTCTGAATGTCTACTCTGGGTTCGAAGAAGAGTATTCACAAAGAAATACAGAGATGAGCCACAAAAGTTCTGGAATCAAGATTAATCTCTACTAAAGTGATGGAAAGGCCAAAGTGTAGAGAAAGAAGTGAGATCTGAAAGAAAAAAGATCTGCTCATGATCCAAAACATACAAGCTCATCATCATGGCTTGGCCTTTATTGTTGATGGAACTCATGATGGTAGCAGCAGAATGAATTCAGAAGTCTACAGAAACATTCTGTTTGCCAATTGCAAATTAACTGGGAGGAACTTCATCATGCAGCAAGACAATGACCCAAAAAGCACTGACAACAAAGCAAAGGACTTCATCAGGGGAAAAAAGTGGAAGGTTTTAGACTGGCCAAGTCAATCACCAGATCTTAACGCAACTGAACAGCATTTCACCTCCTGAAGAGGAGACTGAACAAAAAAAAAAAACCCACAACAAACAACAACGGAAAGAAGCTGCGCTACAAGCCCGGAAAAGCATCACAAAAGAAGAAACCAACAGTTTGGTGATGTCAGTGGATGCAGCAATGCAGTTATCGCAAGCAAGGAATATGCAACCAAACATTAAGTGTTATTTACTTTAAGACTCTCTGTTTCTATACTTTTGCTCAGCTAAAAAGTGGGTGGTCTACCACCAAAGGTGCCATGTTCTAAGTTGTTTAACATGTCTAGATATAAATACCAGGAAATGAACCCTGAAATTCTGATCTATTGTCTCATATTCATCTTTTGATCTCAAACCCAAATGTCTTCAAGGTTTAGCAAAAACAACAGAACAGGCCTTGCCATTCCAATACTTTCAGAGTGACCTGTATATGATGTGAGAACAGAAAACCGTTGATGATAGAATTTTACAGTAAAATACTTCTTACAGTCACCATGTGACTTTGTGTTAAGGTCTCAGCATGTGTTCACATACGCATAAGAAGGTATCTAGGAGTTTAAACACTGTCCCTGGTGGTTAGGAGGGGAGAAATAGAACTTAATGATTTCTAACACTAACAGGAAAGCGTGTGTTTCACTAACCAGTTCCAGAAAGTAGGAGAAAGGTGTTTTTTGAGGTACACAGGTTGTGTACTGACTGAATGGCTCTGGGAAGCGCTCTCTGATCTTATCATGGAGTGTGCCAAAGATGTCCTCTGGTCCGTACTTTTCTTCATGTATATTCCCAAAGAACAGGATGCTATGGATCATCTTGAGATAAAAATAAACATCAAGTGTGTGTGTGTGTGTGTGTGTGTGTGAGAGAGAGAGAGAGAGAGAGAGAGAGAGCAAGGATTATTCTTGCATATTGTTATTCCTGCCATTGCCTATGACAAGGGGCTGAAGCCCCACTAAACCTGAGTGTTAAAACATGACAAGTTTACACTTACCTTTTCCAATATCCCAATACCACTACTACCAGGAAGCTGGGTGGTAAGCTCAGAGGCTTTGTTCACTAGGACAGCAGCATTTCTTTTAAAATTGTCTAAGCTGACACACAGCTCTGCGCTTTTAAAAGAACACATTGGTTAATGACAGAAATAAGAGGATAAGTGTGAGTTTATTAACAACATATCATTGCAAAATAAGTTTCATAGAAATCCACTGTTAGAACAGCTTCATTAACATAATGTTCTAGATCATAAAGAAGAATTAAAATATCTTATTTGCTCAAAGAAATGCAGCTTACTTGTCCATTATTGTGGGAGCCATTTCTTTTTCCATCTATTAAGAGAATTTCCACAAAACACACATTACCCATCTGCATCACAATTAAACGAGCTAAAAGAAATTGATAGCAGCATTACCTCAGACACCTCAAAAGAAGATATATGACTGGTCTCTGCTGCTGCTTTATGCTGAATGTAAAACCAAAAAAAAAAAAGAGGAGTGGCCTATTCACTATCATGTATGACCAGTAAAAGCAGTAGCACATTGAGTCAACACAATAAGGGGAAAAAGAATCAATAAAGTTACCTTCAGGAGCACAGGTGAATTTGAATGGCAGAATTGTCTTTTGCATTGTATATCTGGCTGCTATACTAACAAATTATTGTTGGGCAAATTATTGAAAGCCCTGTAAAATATTATTGATTGTCCTACCTACAGAAGGGTGCAGATCTGGACAGTTTGGAGTTTGTTGAACTCATTTGACTTCGTCTTATTTACATCACCCTGTAGTATGCTTAGTTATGGTACATTGTAAAAACCCAACAGTGGCAATGACTAAATGAAATGAGTAATCAGTACTCAAATCTGTTTAAATGTCATATTTACTTATCTGAATTATGAGAACTCAGTTACAACATTGTTTGAAGAACTAAATCTGACTGAGTCACTTCAAGCAAGCACAACTCATGTTACTCAAGTTTTTATTGCTCAAATAGTATTAGTTCAAACCTGGATCTAATTTCCTTGGTTTAATCTTGAGAATCTATGCTGTGGTGATTTTGACATTGTATATATTCACGTAGTATGGGCGCAACTGCCATTTCTTTCAGGTGTGGGTTTTGGTCTCTGTTTTTGGTAAGGGAAGAGTTGGGGAAGAGAATTTTCTTCTGTTTTGCATTTTTTCTTTTTAGGTAGCTAGTTGGTATACACTGACCATACATGCTGAGTTTATTTTACTTTATAAATGGGTTATTTTTATTGTGTTAAATTCTATTAATGCTATTTAGTTATAACACAAAAATCCATGTTAAATATATATAGTATTTGGGCCCAAATCTGGATAATAGGTATATTATATATATTATATGCAATAATAGACAATTTTAATTAAGTAACAGGAAGATAACGCATACAACAATACATAAAACACAGAACTACAAGAGACTAGACATATCTAGATAAAGAGCATGTGCAAACATGTGCAAACAGCAAAAGACAGTACAATGACTACCAAAACAAGACAATAGGCACAGTTAGATACAGTGCAAGCGCAGACTAGTACACAGTTCTAGTAAGAATGTGAATCAGATATAACAGTAGTCCAAAAGAGTAACAATATAATAAGTTGCTGTAAATGTAAACATAACATGCTATGGCATGTCATGGCAAAAACGCTTCAATTCAGAATAATAAAAAAAGACTTCCAAAGATAAGGGGTTCTGGATGCCAAAAAATCAGTAGACTATTGAATCAACCAACAAAGCCAAGATGAACACCTGCTTTACGTAATCATGGCTCAAGCTTTTATACAATTCTAAAAGTAATGATCTCATTAGGCAGAGTTTTCTCTTTTTTTCTTTTAAATCATACCCCTACCTTTCGCCACAATTATTTCATTGGCCCACTGACTTTATTTTAATTGTGGCATGAGCTCAGCCATTCTATTTTTTTTTTTAAAGAGCTAATTAAAAGATAAGACAGTATATGATATAAAGCTCTGTATATTCGGTACTTTCCCCAAACCAGGTTACATCAGTTTATCTGAATTCCACCCCATATATCATGTGCACACTTGGTTGAGATCATATCACATTCCCTTCTGGATTATATATTTCACTAAACACTAATTTGGATCTGGATTGGATTGGTTGGATTACTTCGATTACTTCAAAGTGTTTACATTGTTAAGCCCCTGATTTACACCTTGATTACCTGGAAAATAAGATACAGTAATATAGAATATTAAGATACAGTATAAATGGAGGATTAAAAATCTTCCAGAGGCATAGTATTCAGCAGATAAGCTTATGCCATATGTACATAGCAGTTTACTTTATCTTATTTGAAAAACCATCAACTTTTTCTTGCCATTTTTTAATTATACATTTATGATGTTGGCTGCTGTATTCTGAACTAGCTGAAGTTTCTTAACAAGATACTTGAGTGATGTGGAGCGACATCACCAGCAGGACGGGATGGGGTCATTGACATCCTTCCTTGCCAGAGTCCACGAGACCTCAGGTTATAGCTTTCCCTAGAAAAGTGCTCTGGGGAGCCCGGCCGTAATTTAATCTTGATGGGCCTGGATCTGGTCAAGCTGCCTCTGGTTCTCCTGGATTTGCATTCATAGTGGGTCTTGCATTCTGTCAGGGATTGGATTCGGAGATAAATGCAATGCAGATGTGGTTTAATTGGTGCAATACAAGCCATATACACGGTACATGAACAAGAACAACAACAACTAGGTAAACACAGGAACACAAGAACATGACATGAGCTCGACAAATGCAAGACAGAGTGCTACCAGAGAAAGAACTTAAATACCCCTGCTCAATTGGACATAAACATGACTCATGTGGCCATGATACCGTGAGGTGCAGGGGCTGATGGGTAACTTAGTCCTGACACTATCCTTTTACTGTGTAAGAGCATTTTAGCTTAACTACAAAGGTGTAGCACCTCTAAATGCTGTGGGGAGAAGCATTACAAGTTAAAATTCAGCAGTCAACTCTACTCCTTAGTAGTTCTTTGTTGGTGTTTTTATGGTAGAAATAACCCACACAATGCCATTCGGAGAGATTGGTAAAAGTTCAACATAGGTAACAGATGGGTCTTGAATAATCTAATGACTACTTCAAGATAAGATTGTAGTTTTAGCCTCAAACATAAGATCCAGTCTATGATAATTTTAACTACTTCAGTCTAACTGCACTACAGTACTTTAACAACTATAACTGTACTGTATAGCTTTTTCCTCACCATGAAATATGGATGAAATTGATACCAAACATGCCTTAAGGAATAGTTTAGTTAAACATAATTTAAATTTATTCTACGTGGTCTCTCTGACCCACATTCCTGAAAATTCTAATCTGACCATTATAAATCTACTACATTGGATATTGTTGCCTTGAGAAATACTCTAATTTCTTTTATGCTAGTGATAAATGGTGAAAATCAGCCATTAAGTGTAATAAACAGACATGTGCTGGTTTATTGAGAGGAACTCTCACAACTGACAACACCTCACAAACTTACGTTTATTAGTTGGTTCACAATTTCCCTGGTGTGTAGGGAGTAGTTTGTGCTTGTATAAATTCATCTTTCCCTCCATGTCTTCTTTTTTCAAGGTTACCTTTGCAGTATTCTTCCACTGACTGCACACTTCAGTATTGCTCCACAACTGTTGCATGTGATCAATAAAAAACAACAAAACAGTGTTTAAACTTGTACAGCCATACTAGCTACACAATTCAAACTTTTGCATTTGCATAAATATCTGGAGTAAATACAAGTCTTCTGAAAAATATACTAATGAATAAATGTAATTAAAACTCCACAATCATCTTCCAGCTTTGTAGCTTTGCTGCAGAAATTGGCTACTTTTGAACTTAACTTAAATTTAATGTTTTGGTTTTGGAGAGGTTTTCAATAACCATTGGGTTGCTTGGCAGCCCTGTCTAATAACATACGGTTAACATACGGTCATTTAAAAGGGCATAGTCATATCAGTTCCCTACATTTCCAGTTCAATTGGAGAAACACAGAAACACACTTACCTCAGTTTTCTGTCTCTGCTTAATGATGTCCAGGTTCTTCAAAATGGATTCTGCCATGCCATCCAGCATTTCCTGATGTTTTTTGTTCCTCTCTTTGACTTTTTCAGTTTTCTTCACTCTGTTCCATTCATCATCAGTCTACAGATAACATTACTCATCAACAATTCAAAAATCTAAAGATATCTCTCAAACACTACTTAATGGGAACACTTTATATGAATGATACACTATAGATGTATTGTACCAATATTCAGCTAAAAGTTTATTCACAAATACTAACTTTAACCAGAACCTTAGACCCTAAGCCTAATACTGTTGAACATGCATCAGTTATCAGTAGATGAGAATTTGTTATTTTTTATTATTTTTTTATATTATACTTATAAAACGTAATGTCCAGCTCACCAGGACTTCAAATCTCTGACCACGGTAGTATTGTTTGGTTCCTGGAAACTGGAGGCCACGCTCAAACAGCTCTTTTAGGTCGTCAGAGACGAGATGCAGTCTGTTACCTTCATAACCAAATATGTTCCCGTCCTCACACACCATCAGCACCAGCTCATCGTTGGGGGAGTTACAGGGGAATTCCTCAAGAACACCAATCACCTCCATCTTTCTGTAATCTGGGAGGTAGAACTGCTCCCACTCTTTTAACATGTCAGAACCTGCCAAAGATCCAACTTTGAAACTGTATTTTTCCACCATTTTAAGTGTAATTTCTGACCCAGAGTGTTTTGAAGTGACATTTCGAATCTTCTGGAGGTAATTCCTTGCCCCATCTAAACAAGCCAGAAGAATTAGAGAACCCCACATACAATTCAGTTTCTTATTATTTAAAAAAAAAAAATTCACAGACAGCTTTGTCATTTACATCTCTACCAAAAATACCTTCATTTAAATCAGGGAGAAGGAAGTCCTTCTCAATTTCAGCTTGCGTACTGTAAGGCAAAAAACTAAAGTAAGCATCATACATAAAAGCAATCATTCCTAATAAACAACAGCAACAGCACCTGTAGACATTCATATTAAGAACAAGAAACAAAGCTCACCGCATGCCAAGAAAAGAGGCTTTCTGATAAGCCAAAAACAAAAGAAACAAAAGAAACAAACCCTAAAAGAAAAAGAAAAGATCCCAAAAACATGAATAAAACTATAGTCTTCCTTCTGTAAATCTGTATTTAAGTTCAGCTTGTGTACTGTATGGTAAAAAACTTAAAATGTAATTATATATAAATATATATTATAAAATAAAATATACCTATGAGACTACTGACAGAGAAAACACATACAACAAAGTCTGACTAAATACAGCCCAGTGAACTTCCCAGTGAATGAAAGGATTTTTGTGTAGTCTAACGGTTTGGAATTAATGAGTCATTGTACTGTAACTTCTAATATGGAAGAGCCTTACTGTACATGGACTTGCATCTTGTATATGGTAGAATTTTAATGATAATAAAAACATCATTAATGTTTATTTATTTATTTGCATAATATATTACAATTCAATAATACACATTTAAAAATGTAGTTACTGAAGTAAGCTGTAATAACAAGAGCAATAACAAATACCAGTAAGAAATGCAGTGATGCATTTGGTTTTACATGTGAAGGTCAGAAAAAATATGATTATTTTAATTCATCACTATTACACAAAATGCATCTTTCAGAATTCAATTGTTATTATAGCTTATCCTAACTTGTTGTAGTTAGTAACAACCATAGTCTGTATTTTTACAGCATCTGTGAGACGGATGAGACGGAATCTTCTGTTTTGCATTTTTTCTTTTTAGGTAAGTTAGTTCCCTTAACAGTGGTTTTGTTTATTATTTTGGCCTTGGTCCACCCTGAAGTTGTTCCAGTTTATTTGTGGTGTACATCAATTGTATACAGTCTGTATTACATCACAATATATCACATTTTTGAGTTTACTCCTGGTGTGTCTCATTCCTGGCTACTCTAGGGCCATATACTCACTTCACGCCACCTTATACATTACTCCTTGCCTACTTACACTGTGCGACCTAACCCTAGACTGGGTTATAACACTTATACTTTAAAAAAAAAAAAAAATGCTGGGTTGAAAACAACCAAGTTTTCAACCATACACTGGTAAAGTGGGTAAATATTGGACATATGCTGGTTTAAATTAACCCAGTAAGATGGGTTGATCATTTAACCCAGCTAGTTGGTATACACTGACCATACATGCTGAGTTTATTTTACTTTATAAATGGGTTATTTTTATTGTGTTAAATTCTATTAATGCTATTTAGTTATAACACAAAAATCCATGTTAAATATATATAGTATTTGGGCCCAAATCTGGATAATAGGTATATTATATATATTATATGCAATAATAGACAATTTTAATTAAGTAACAGGAAGATAACGCATACAACAATACATAAAACACAGAACTACAAGAGACTAGACATATCTAGATAAAGAGCATGTGCAAACATGTGCAAACAGCAAAAGACAGTACAGTGACTACCAAAACAAGACAATAGGCACAGTTAGATACAGTGCAAGCGCAGACTAGTACACAGTTCTAGTAAGAAAGTGAATCAGATATAACAGTAGTCCAAAAGAGTAATAATATAATAAGTTGCTGTAAATGTAAACATAACATGCTATGGCATGTCATGGCAAAAACTCTTCAATTCAGAATAATAAAAAAAGACTTCCAAAGATAAGGGGTTCTGGATGCCAAAAAATCAGTAGACTATTGAATCAACCAACAAAGCCAAGATGAACACCTGCTTTACGTAATCATGGCTCAAGCTTTTATACAATTCTAAAAGTAATGATCTCATTAGGCGGAGTTTTCTCTTTTTTTCTTTTAAATCATACCCCTACCTTTCGCCACAATTATTTCATTGGCCCACTGACTTTATTTTAATTGTGGCATGAGCTCAGCCATTCTATTTTTTTTTTTTAAAGAGCTAATTAAAAGATAAGACAGTATATGATATAAAGCTCTGTATATTCGTTACTTTCCCCAAACCAGGTTACATCAGTTTATCTGAATTCCACCCCATATATCATGTGCACACTTGGTTGAGATCATATCACATTCCCTTCTGGATTATATATTTCACTAAACACTAATTTGGATCTGGATTGGATTGGTTGGATTACTTCGATTACTTCAAAGTGTTTACATTGTTAAGCCCCTGATTTACACCTTGATTACCTGGAAAATAAGATACAGTAATATAGAATATTAAGATACAGTATAAATGGAGGATTAAAAATCTTCCAGAGGCATAGTATTCAGCAGATAAGCTTATGCCATATGTACATAGCAGTTTACTTTATCTTATTTGAAAAACCATCAACTTTTTCTTGCCATTTTTTAATTATACATTTATGATGTTGGCTGCTGTATTCTGAACTAGCTGAAGTTTCTTAACAAGATACTTGAGTGATGTGGAGCGACATCACCAGCAGGACGGGATGGGGTCAAAAATATAAGTTCAGCTTGTGTACTGTATGGTAAAAACCTAAAATGTAATTATATATAAAATACATATTATAAAATAAAATATACCTATGAGACTGTATGAATGTCTGGAATTGAACAATAATATCACATTTGTCACTTATACAATTCAAAACTCCAAAACAGCACAGAGTAAGTACATGGAAAATGTTTTTCTAAGATATTGTTTTAAATATTAATATAGTCTGATATTAGTTGTTGAATGATCAAAACTGAAAAAGCAAAAGTGATCAAAAAAATAATCTTTTTTGTAAGATGTATTCTGTGAGTAATTTACAGTACTTTTATCCAAGGTTAGAGATACTGAGGGCCTTGAGCACACAGCTGGTCAAACCTGTGCTGGAACCAGGAAGTGAGCTGTGTTGATCAGTGCTGTGCGTACTTTTCAAGGATAGATCCATCTTTGTATGATCATCTGTTTACCTGTCTCAGCTTGATCAGGTGGGCTGGTATTCCTAAAACAGAGTTGCTTGTGTAAAGTATTTTTTATTTAATGTCCTGCAATAATAATGCTTAAAACTCTATTGTTTTGTTACATTTTTGTCTTGCTATTGTTAGGAATTTTTGGAGTCAGATATTGCTAATGGAATTGTTAAATTTTTTATTTATTATGTTTCTCCCATAAAACACATTGTGAAGACCATACCATAAGTTGTAGGGTCATTGGTCAATAGGTAGTACTCCCTCTTGATCAGGAGTATGCAATGAGCAGGATTCACCATAAGGGGGTGTTATTGCTCAGCATAACACCTCTGGCCCTATAACTCCTAAACCGTAAGGTGTAGAGACAAGTTATGTTTTTCTCCTGATTCCTCGGCTCATTTTTAAATCACGATGGTCTCCACATACCAATCAATCGTTGTGGCCATGGAGTTTAAGACTTAATTTGCTAGAACTCAAAAACAGTTGGAGTGATCAGCTCAAAAATAATATACTTGGATCCAGATTGGCCTTTAGGAGGGTCTATAGCATATAAAGAGATTTATTTAAAAATCCTATTACCATTATGTTATGTATTCTACAGATTCTACAGTAAGGAGTGCCATGTATATTATACTATTACACAAAGGTCAAAAGATGTATGTATGAACTTATACCATTACCATCACCAATGCAGACTCCAGCTGTGGCCCCGTCACCAGTTCGGACAGCATCTGTGGCACCATCACCAGTCCAGACTCCAGCTGTGCCGCCGTCACCAGTCCGGACAGCAGCTGTGGCACCATCACCAGTCCAGACTCCAGCTGTGGCAACGTCACCAGTCCGGACAGCAGCTGTGGCACCATCACCAGTCCGGACAGCATCTGTGACACTGTCATGTGTCCATTCTCCAGCTGTGCCACCGTCACCAGTCCAGACAGCAGCTGTGGCACCATCACCAGTCCAGACTCCAGCTGTGCCACCGTCACCAGTGCGGACAGCAGCTGTGGCACCATCACCAGTCCGGACAGCATCTGTGACACTGTCATGTGTCCACTCTCCAGCTGTGCCACCGTCACCAGTCCAGACAGCATCTGTGGGACCGTCACCAGTCCAGACAGCATCTGTGCCACCGTCACCAGTCCGGACAGCATCTGTGCCACCGTCACCAGTCCAGACAGCATCTGTGGCACCGTCACCAGTCCGGACAGCATCTGTGCCACTGTCACCAGTCCAGACTCCAGCTGTGCCACTGTCACCAGTCCGGACAGCAGCTGTGGCCCCGTCGCCAGTTCGGACAGCAGCTGTGGCACCGTCATGGGTCCAGACACCTTCCATGGCACCCAGTGCTGGACTGGTAAACTGTATGTTATTTTTTTTTTTTAATTTTTTCGCCAAGGACCGGCCCATCACAATGCGCCATAGATGGAGCGATAAGGGTTCTTGCTCCACCTACTTTATGTAAATATCGCTTCACCTCTCCTCCCCTTTCCTCTCGGTTTCTCAAAATGGACAGACCAAAGAGAAAAGGTGGTGCTGAAAAGCTCAGGGAAAAGAAGCTCAAAAGTTTGGAGACGGATGCCGCGAAATGTGCGAAGATTACTGACATGTTCTCTGTAGGGGCTGCTTCACAGCAGCGTTATCAACAACAGACTTGCTCTGCTGTGAGTGATGCGGGCCAAAGGGACAAGCAGGAGGAGGAAAGGTAGGAGAAACGGAGGCATCTAACCTGTCTTAATGTTTGCGCGCGCCGCGCATCGCGCGCCATGAGTGTAGATTACGTAAACACTTTTTAATAAAACACAAATTCGTCCCCCACGCTTTTTTGGCAAAGTCAAGTGTGTTCATGGAGGTTTCCATGGGCCAACGCATTCTCTCTCTGAAAGTTTAAAACCAGTTCATAGTTCCAGGAAACCCCTTGACAATAGCAGCTCTGGCTGTAGCAGAATAAAAAGCAGAAACGTCGTGAGTGGCTGGTGAAACGTGAAAACAAACAAATGATTGGGACAATATATGGTTTTTGTAACCATGTGGTTATTGTCATAACAATAAAGTATTTGAATAATGCAGTAATATTTGATATACATAGCCTTTATTACGTTATATGAACTATAAAATATAATTCTGTCTTATTCTACAATTAAAATATTTACATGAAATCTAAAATGACTTAATGCAAAGGTGTTTTTAGTACATAAAGAAAAAAAGTTAACATGTAACTTGTTTGGCCAGAACCCACTATCCATTGCTCTTAAATGCAGACTGCAGGTCAAATCCCCAAACGTGTACAGCATTGGCCTAATTGCCATATGTCACATACATATAAACACCTAATTTCTCATTTATTATTAAACAAAAGGATGATTTTAACTGTGTAAACATTAAGATAATATTAATCATCAACAGTTAAATATTTGAATTTACCATTTAATAGGCTATCAAAATAAATAAATAAATAAATAAATAAAATTAGAACACTTCCAATCATTAAATACTGAATAAACAGCTCTGATCTTCACTAGTATGGTGTTGTTTAAATTGTACAGATTTTAGGTGTCAAGTAAATACCTCAATAATTCATCTCTCTCTATCTTGTTAAGCAAGGTTGTAGAAGAGGAGAAGAGAGAGGATCAGGGAGTACAAGTTGTAGAAAGAAGGAGAGAGAGGAAGATCAGGGTGTACTTGATTACTTTGTTCGTCCCGACCCAGCCATGATTCAGGCATTTTTAAATCATCACCCCAGACAAGATGTGAACAACCCTGTAGTGAAGAAGGTGTTCACAAGTAGAGATGGCATACTCAGAAAGTGGCTGACATATTGTAGCAAACGTCATGCTTTGTTTTGTTTTGTATGCCTGGCATTCAGCAAGGTAACTGACTCCAGCACTTTTGTGACTGGAATGTCAAACTGGAGACATGTTCACCAGAGAGTCGAAGAGCATGGAAAAAGCATGGCACACAGAACTTGTATTGAAGCTTATTTTTTAAAATGCTCAAAAGCTGACATTAGCAACCTATTAGGGGCCAGACAACTGACAGCGCACAGAGATCAAGTAAAAAGGAGGCTTCAACTTTTGGAACGGGTAGTGGAGGTTGTGAAAGTAATAGGGAAGAGAGGTCTACAGACAGGTAGAGAATGAGGCTGCATATACACTGGACATCAATAGCATTGACCATGGAAATTTTTTGGAGATGATAATTTTATTGGGAAAGTATGATGTCTGCTTGAAAGAGCATCTAAGCAATGTTATTGAGAAAAGCAAAACATTGCATGCATTATCAGGATCAAGAGGCAGAGGTTCCCTCATTACTTTACTGTCGAAACTACCATCAACTCTGTGATTGATACCATCCGCAACTTAATTCAGGAAAATATCTCCACTGACATCAAGAAAGCTGGGATGTTTTCTGTCCAGCTGGATACAACCTAGGACATAACAGGACAAGACCAATGCTCAGTCATTTTGAGGTATGTGACTGATGTTGTTAGTGAGAGACTTGTTGCAGTGGTCCATTGCCATGCGTCCACTGGACAGTCTTTTGTGAATTTGCTGACAGAAGTCCTTGACCATTGAACCTGGATATAAGCATATGCATTCCACAGACAGGGCTTCAAACATGCAGGGGCAGTACAGAGGCTTCTCTGCACTGCTGGCCTCACAATCCCCCAGCCACATTCATGTATGGTGCTATGCACATGTCCTCAATCTGGTGTTGTCTGAGACCACTAAAATAGTGATTGAGAGTGGATCAAAAAATATTTGGATCATTTGGAAAGCCTCAAGACTGTCTGTACATTGATGTGGTGTCCACGCTTGAAGCCATACAAGAACAGAAGTCAGTGAAAGCAAATGTACGCACCAAAGCCAGAGGGTACAAAGAGAGCCTACTCAGGTATGAGTCAATTCTGACAGCTCAGTTGTTTCTCCGCATGTTTGAGCATACAGGTCCACTCTCAAAGTACCTGCAGATGGGAGGAATGGACATCCTCTCAGCCCATAGGATGGTCATGTCAACACATGATGCCCTTAAACAGATATCAAGAGACTTCCATGCTGTCAAGGATGCTGCTGACAACTTTGTGAAATGGGCAAATTAAAAAATTGAGCAGCTGGATGAGGAGACAGACATCAAAATTAGATTGCACTTCCACAGAAAAGAATGAAGAAGAAAAAAACATTCCAGGAGAGATGGCTCATGATGAGACCATGAATGATGCAGAGAAAGCCTATGAGGTGAAGGTTCATGATGAAATTCTTGATACAGCTATTGAGGCCATCCACAGATGATTTCTGACCCATGGCACACTTTATGCAGATTTGTCCTTTCTGGATCCTAAAAACTTCCCTCTGATCCAAAACAGTGCTCTACCTGAATCTGCACTTGAAGATCTGAGCAAGTACCTGGTTAAATTTGATAGCAGGGCAACAGCTGACAACCTGAAGTCAGAACTGAAAAGCTTAGCAGGCCAGTGGAACAAGCTGAAACAGTCTCCATTGGAGGAGTATACAATCAGGACAATGGAGGAAGGACCTGATGGCAAGGAAGAGGAAATGGATGTTAAAAACAAAAGCTGTGAGTCCTACAAAGAGTGCCCAGTGTGCTGTTTTCAGATTCTCCAAAGATCCAACATGCTCACAGATGCATATCACCTGCTTGGAATTGCATATAAGTTCTTACTGACACTCTCAATAACCCAGGTGGCCTGTGAACGATCATTTTCAACGTTGAAATACATAAAGAGCAAGCTCAGGAGTTGTCTGTCTTCCAGTCAATTAGAAGCCTTCATGTTGATGGCCATCGAAAAGGACATTCTTGTGGATTTGGACACAGACACTATAATTGACAGAGTAGCAGAGAAGAGTGAGATGATGAAAAAACTGCTGTTATAGCAAGGTGAGATGAAATAATTTGTATTGTTTAAAAATTATTCATAATGATTTTTACACTGAAATGTTTACACTGAAGGTAATGTGATCACATGACTCATTATTCCCCCTCCACCTCTTTCAGGATGTCCTCACTTGTGTGGTTCAGTGTTCATTGTTATAGTGATTTTAGATGGCCATGCTGCCTTTCACTAAGTATATAGTACATGCAAATCTATCCATATTGTTCTATATTAAAGATACCAGTATTATTGTGTAACTATCATGTATTTCCTGTGATTCATCAGTCAAATTAATCTCACCTTTGTCTCTGTGACCCCCACCCTCCACCATCTCTCCTAAAGGCTGTACTCATTTGTTTGAAGAGAAGATTTATAGCTTAACTGGAGTGATATACACATGCCATTTTTGCTTTGTGAATTTGCAAATACTTAAGTTTCAATAATAAAGATACCAGTACTGTAATCAAGTCAAGTCATCTTTATTTATATAGTGCTTTTTACAATACAAATTGTTTCAAAGCAGCTTTACAGTGGTAATCACTGTGTTTGATAATTGATTATTTATTAACTTATTCTCTGCCTTCCTCTCTTATTCTTCTATTACTCAGATTACTGGCAACATTTTAAATTCTAGTATACGTTGTACACAGTTGCATACTTATATTTTATTAAATAAATTAAAATTAATTCAATAAATACTTTGACCTTAAGCTTCTTTTCTTTGGGAATATATATATATATATATATATATATATATATATATATATATATATATATGTATATTCGAGTCTCAGGTCCGGCAGGGATTGTAGGTGGGGGGAGTGACTGACCAGCGCTCTCTCCCACCCTCAATACCACGACTGAGGTGAGACCCTTGAGCAAGGCACCGAACCCCCAACTGCTCCCCGGGCGCCGCAGCAAAAAAGGCTGCCCACTGCTCCGGGTGTGTGTTCACTGTGTGTGTGTTCACTACTGTGTGTGTGCACTTGGATGGATTGAATGCAGAGCACAAATTCTGAGTATGGGTCACTGTACTTGGCTACACGTCAGTTCACTTCACAATGAAGTATATACACATTAAGATACAGAGGTTCAGGATTAAGTGTCCCATTTCACCAATATTCATCATATTTATAGATCTCCAGACTGTAAATCAGTGCATCACACTAAAAGCCCACACCCAGGGGCAGAGCTGGGGAAGGAGAGTATTTTGATTTTAAATTTTGATTTGATTTTATGTCAGTTCCAAATGTTTATTAATGGAGGTAAATAACTAAACACACATACAGTGGAGCGATGTTTAGAAAAGGGAAACAATATTCTAATTACTCTATATTTACAAAAAAAGGATAGATCAGTTGTCATGGTGTTGTTTTATTCGTTTTTGAAAAAGGTGTTTATGGCAACGTTATGAGTATGGCGAGGCTGGTTAATGGTACGTTATGCGTTGATGACGAAACACATTCATGCCATCACAGTGTATCAGCGCTTCTCTACCACGTACCTCAATGACAAGTATAAAACTGCCACTGAGTGTCACTACAGGGCCAGAGTAACATCACCTAATACATAGGCAAGTCTGTGTGTGTGACAGAAATGTTAGCAAAATTTAATCCAAACATGAAGACATGCAGTTGAGGCTTAAAACCATTAATCATAACAAAAAGTAGAAATGATGCAGTGTGCACATGACTGTCCTGCGACTAATTACTGTTTGACCAAACTGCTCATTTTTCTGTAATTCCTTTGGACTAGCATTTTTGTGATTGGCCAGTTAATTTAGTTTCCAATTGGTTTTAAATCTAATCTCAGGGTTGTCTAATCTCTAATCTCTAATGTCTAATCTCTCTGAAATGTTCATCTGGTTCAAACTTTGGCAACAACAACAACAACAAAAGACAAAAACTTCAAGCTGTACCTCACCTACAGAAGATGTGCTTCTGGAACTGCTGCTATTTTCTTTTCCTCTTGACCTACTGTAGGTGTGCCGCAATTTTCCAGCAAACACAGAGAATATACCACAAAATATAAGGCTACAAATGTTTATAAAGCAGTGATGGATAACAAAGGGGACTTCACGATAACAATTTATTTGCATTCATAATAAATAATTTTTGCACATACTTTAAGAGAAATTAGCATCTTTGAATGAATTCTCTGCAGGGGAATGTAGGAGAATTATTGTCAGAGTGGAAAGTTTTAACCACAGTGTGCGGTAACTTGTTTTTCTTACACATTTTGTTCCCTGCTTACGCAGAAACACATCAGGGGTGGCGTGCGATGTGTGGTTTCAGTCTGACAGCATGTCTTTCCGTAAACACTTGAGTGTATTGAAAAGAACAATGTTTAAAATAATTATACATCGGCTTGATGTAGTTACAATGAAATCACAGTCCTAGAGTTTTTAAATTAATGCAAAAAAAGGTGAATAATCAGGCAGTAGTGCAGTAATTTTAATTTTATTTCATAATTAAAATAAAATTGATGTAATATAATGTAAAGAAACACTAAATCGTAATAATGGTAGTAAATGGTAAGCATGTAATGATGACATAATTTGATAAAGTATAATATATAATGATAAAGTATAATATATAATGATAAAGTATAATATATAATGATAAAGTATAATATATAATGGTGTCTCGATATGACACACTTTCAATACATAATAATACAAAAATAAGCATTTCCTGAAAACTCACCTTGGGTTCCACTTACAACTGATCAAAAATATTCACCATTAGAAAAGTACAATAACTAAAATCTGAATAAAGACAGTGTTTATGTGATCCATTCAGACTTTCAGCAGCATATAACAAAAATGTTCCACTCCCTCTGCTGATTTCTTTATCCTGGAGTGGATCAGTAAGAAAGGCTACCAGAGTGCAGCATTGGCACACTGTTTCAGTCCAACACTCACTGGCGATCAGTGTCAGAACTTACTGGGAAGCGAAAGTGCTCCCAAACACCCAAGACTCAAAGACTTAGGGGAATCCTCCAGTTCCTGCCACTATGCTAACATATTAACTTGTAGAGTTCTGTATCTGAATCTCAGAGTTTACATATCTAAGCAACTATAAAACCAGATTAGATTTAATTTGGCAGATTTATATGAAGTACAGTGACTATCACCACATTCATTAGTTGGACTCCACTTTTGGTAAATCCACATTGAAACCACCTCAAATACTTAATAAACAAACATTTAAAGCTTCAGAAGCAGAATATGTATATTTTAAGTAAGTATTATATTTTAAGATAACGAAATCTTATTTTGTAAGTAAAGAAACATGTTCCTTGCACGTTATTGCTTTGTGTAACAGTACTCCTATTTCCACTCAGAAGACAAATATTCATAAAGCTCTGAGAGGAACAACATGGGGAACATTGTACGTTTTCAAACGTCAGAGTGAACATGGAGTGTGCAAAAGTCTTAGGCACCCTATGTTTTTTACTACAAATTTAGTTATAGCTGTGATTTATTGATTTAGTACAATAGAATTTTATATTTCTGAACATTAATTTTCCAACAAACAAATTTGAATGTTACAGAAAAATGTTTGTACGTCAGTAAAGAAAGCAACGTATAATGTAACACACCACTTCTGAGACAAAAAAAAAACCAGAAGGCTGCTGGGTTTCCCCCAAAAACAAAGCATGTGTTTTGGCTTCAGTTCTCGCTGAATTATTTAGTAAAATGTACAAGTGAAGAACTTAATGGGACTTTGTCCGTCCCTCTCAACAGTATTTTGCAGGTTCGAAATAATTTTTTTTTACATGTTTTCTGTATATAATGTAATTTTCTATAATTATTCTAAATTCCTAATGATTTACTCTCACTTACTGTATTTCCACATTTCAGAATGCTGAGTTACAATAAAAACAATCACACTGGTTCATTGAAAAAATGTTTTTATTACACTTTTGTTAGTAAGTATTTTTGTGAAAGAAAATAGCAAAAAAAAAAACAGATGGGAGAAGCAGAAGAATTAAATGTGACGAACTGTATTTGCAGCTTTTAGTAATACACTGTAGTGATGTTCCTGTGGTGTGAGAAGATGTCCGCTACAGAACAACCAACAGCAAGAAGACTGGCCTCCTACAGCCCACACCACATAACCACCACCATAGCACACATCTGTAGCTTTATTACAACTCACACATTTAAAAAATATATTTCTACTTCTTCCTAATTAAAAAGTCATGCAAGAAGAATTTCCCCATTCAAGGATTATAGACAACACTAATACTATAATTATCTCGGACTGACCTTCTCTCCATTCTCTGTTCCATATTCATGTCAAAACAGTTGCTCATTCTTTGCATCTCTTCTTGGTGGTTATGTCTAAAAAGAGTCTGCCTAGAATTTCCATGCTTCTCAGCTTTAAAAAAGTTACTGATCGCCTCTGTCTCAGCACAGTTACCAGGGGGATTTGGATGGTGTGTGTGATCAGGAAGAGAATAAAGCTGATTGCAGCGCTTACAAGGTGGTTTCAGCTTCCTCATGTCTGCCACTGCATACGCTCTACACTTCACTGTATCTGGGAGTTTTATACTACGTGGTTCTCCAGTGTCATCAGGAAACACAGACATCACAGCAGAGGAAACTTTGAGATGCCAAACATGCACACAGGACACAGCAGTCATGATCTTTCTCGCTGTGTCACTTCCACAGGACAGAGAAGCTCCGTAGTATCTGGACACACCGTTCTCACAGATGCATATGACGGTGGAAATTAGCGGGGTTTTTTTGCCACCAAATCCCTTATAGTTCTTCAGTGTTTTGAACAGTTTATCCTTCACTGTGTCTTCATTATTTTGACCGTAGCATTTCAGAACCTGGAAATATAGTTTTAAAATGCAAATTGCAATAAAAATGGCATCAAACTAGTTTGTTCCAGAATTGGTCCAGAACTGCAGAATGATATTTAACAAACAATTTTCATACATATATATATATATATATATATATATATATATATATATATATGTATATATATATATATATATAATTTGTTTAAATATAAATCATATGTTTCACTAACCAGCTCTAGAAAGTAGGAGAAAGGAGTCTGTAGAGGCACATGGGTTCGGTAACGGTTGAATGGACCTGGGAACAGCTCCACGGTGTAATTATAGCTGTTTTCAAAGATGTCCTGTGGGTTGTACTTTGCTGGATGAATGTTCCCTAAGAACAGGATGCTGTGGAGCATCTTGAGATAAAAAAAAATCAGTGTCATAAGCCTGAGCCCTACTGAGCCCCTAACAGGTCACTTTTTTCAGGTCACAGTACAGGTGCAGGTCACAATTTCACTTTTTTATTATACTGTTGTGTTCCCTCACAATCATTTTTGCATTCCCTCCAATTTGTTTCAACATCTTCATTTCATAAAACTCCTATTAGATCCAGCTCATTATGATAATCAATTTCAGAGTGTACTTTAGTGTTAATTACTAATTATATAACCAGGAGTACTAAACAGTGACAATCTAAAAATGACAATGAAAAAAAAAAAATAGAAACCTTATTGTGACCCATTAGGGGCCCAAACACCACAGAGAGAATCAAAAGACTTTCCAAGGGCAGCTTGGAAAATAGTATTAATAAGAGACACTGCTGATTAAATCCACTTTTTCCCCATTTACGTTTCAGGCTCAAATAAATTATACCTCAGGGTCATAGCTGTATACATTCTGTAATGTTATAGAGAAAAGAGCAGGTCATTTTTAACTAGCTAAATGCAGTGTTGATTATGTATCAGCCCAATTCTTATTCCTATGGAAGAATTGAAGATGTTTTAAGATAATTGCTAAAAATTTTCCTCCAAAAAAAAATTTGTAAGATTTACTAATTTGTTATATTTCTTACCTCATCCCAACGACAGCATTTTAGGGCCACTGTTTAAAGAAAAAAATTCAAGATTTCATAATATTTCAAGAAAAAAAGTCATAATATTTCAAGGATAAAGTAGTAATACTATGACTTAATGGTGAGTCCATGTGCGCTCGATTGCTGTACTGAGTTACAGCTGTTACGCCTCTGATGAACCATTGAAAATGTGATTTCTCCTTCAACAAAAGAGACCATTTCTACTAAATCCATGTGCTTCTTTCTTCTAAATAAACACAGTTATTACACAGTCATTTCAAAGTTATAATAATAATAATAATAATAATAATAATAATAATAATAATAATAATAATAATAATACATTTCTTTATTTGTAAAGTAAAATTGCAACGTTATTGTCAAAATATTTAGACTTTTTTCTCATAATATTAATACTTTTTTCTTGAAATTTTGCAATTTTTTCTAAAAAAAAAAAAAAAAAATTCTTGAAATATAACTTTATTCTTGATTTTTTTTTTCTTCAAACCGTGGCCCTAAAATGCTGTCATGCGTCCCTGACTCAACACATACCACCCTTTAAGAGTGTGTCTACTGGTTGTGGACTCTTGGCTGTCAAGTGGCTGTGGCATTGCTGGGATTTGTACACTAAATGTAATTATACACATGTGACTCACAAGTTCACTGCAATCTGGAGTCTTACTTTAAATGAACCACTATTCAGCAGTATCACAGCAGTAGTACAACCAGGAAAATACAAGAAACATTTCTATCAATAGAAAAAAAAACAATAAAATTGCAAACATTTGCTCATACTATACCCACTTCACAAACGCTTACAACCGTGGCCAATCCAACAATGGCCAACTTCACAAAACAGAAGACATCTTATTGTCTTTTAATGATTCTAAATGTCAGGTCACATTTACTTTAGCGTATGATCCAATCTATAGAGGAAGGAAGAACAATTAATCCTGCTGGGCACAGACAAATTGTCTTAATTTCTCTCTTTTCTCAATTTTAACCTCTTCTCTCCGGTCCTGATTTAAACCTACCCAGATATGATGAACAATTATACTGTAAAGTAACATGTATAACACCACAAGTCCTTAGTTGTAGCTATGAGGGCTGATGTTTTATTAGAGATTTAAAATAAAACCACCATTTCTATTTTCATGTTGATCTCTTTCATATGTGGTACTTGAACTTTTCCTGTTTATATTGTCCCTAGATGCACAGCCCAAGTGAACACACGTGTTAAAGCAGGATAGGTTTGCACTTACCTTCTCTAGTATTTGATTCATGTTCAGCTGATCATCACCGCCGAGTTCAGTTCTACTCACTAGCGCTACGGCTTCAAAGAAGAGGAATCTTGCATTTTGGGGAAATTTATCTTTAATGAGCTGTGATTGTGCCCTGTGAAAATAAACATGGGTTAGTGACAGAAAATTGAGTGAACAGCTCTCCTCTTCACTGTGAGGTCCTTTATAACATGACAGCAAAAAAAAAAGTTATATTAATTTCATAGAACATCTTTCAATAGTAAACACAGAACAGTTTCCTGGTACAGTACACTCTCCTTCAATTCTAAGTTTTTATTTATCAGAGTTTTTAATTTATCAGGGTGTTTTATTTATCATTTATCAATATTCAGAAACCAGGTGAAAAAAAAAAAAGTACGCCCTTCCTACTTCTACAATCATTAAGAGAGTAAACAGGTAGGAGTTACTGATGAAATGCACAAGATTTGTTAATCATCAAGAAGTGTGACTACCTCTATAAAAGCAGAACTCTTGGTAGTTTTGTTTTCTGGAGCACTCATGTGTGTCTCTACATCATGTCAAGAAAAAAGAACATCAGCCATGATCTCAGAGAAGCAGTTGTTGCTGTTCATCAATCTGGGAAGGGTTATAAGGCCATCTCCAAACAATTTAAAATTCACCATCTACAGTGAGGAGAATTCAGTCCAAGGTCAGACTGTTTAATGGCCAGAGATATAAAGAAAAACCTACAGGCCTCTGTAAGCACACTAAATGTTAATGTTCATGACAGCACAATCAGAAAAAGACTGAAGAAGTATGGCTTTCATGAAACAGGAAAATGATCCCAAAAACACCAGCAGAGGCAGTGGTTGCTCAACAGTTAAGGCTCTGTGTTCTGATTAGTAGGTTGGGGGTTTAAGCCCCAGCACCACCCAGCTCCCACTGTTGGGCCTTCGAGCAAGGCATTTAACCCTATCTGCTACAGGGGCGCTGTATCATGGCTGACCCTGCGCTCTGGCCCCAGCTTCTTAACAAGCTGGAATATGCAAAGAAAAGAATTTCACTGGGCTGTGATGAATAAAGTCTTCTTCTAAAAAACCAACATCCAAATGGCTAAAGAAGGAAAAAATCAGGGTGTTGGAATGGCCAAGTCAAAGTCCAGACCTCAGACCCATTGAGATGCCGTGGCGGGATCTGAAGAGAGCTGTGCATAAACGAATGCCCTCAAACATCAATGAACTGAAGCGATGCTGTAAAGAAGAGTGGGACAAAAATTTCTCCAAAACAATGTGAGAGACTGATAAACTCCTACAGAAAATGTTTACTTCATTATTGTTGCTAAAGGTGGTTCTTATTGTTTAGTGGTTCTTATTGAAAGTTATTTTAATGTTTTTATGGTTTGTATCAGTCCTGAAGGAAGAGCAGGATCAGAGACGATCTTAGCTGCTTTCGTGTTTAAGTCTCTGCCTCTGACCATCTACTAAAGATGGAATTTTTAAACTCCTCACCACATCTCTTTCCTCTATTGCTCTCCTTTCTATAAGTTCAGTGTAAACAAGCACACTGTTCTAGCGTGGAGCATGCAACCACACTTGCACATATGCACATGCACATATACATCCTCTCCACACACACACACACACTCACACACACACACTCAAACACTCACACACACTCCCTCCTCCACCTTTCCTTCGTGCATTCGCTTTGTCACCCATACATTATGGGTGCAGGGATTGGTAGATACTCAAAATTCAAAATTCACTCTACGTCACATACCATGAGGTTGTATTCAAAAAAATGTTGTAAATTTGTAACTGTTGGTCTTTCAGCATTTCAGAACTTTCCCAAAACATGAAACTGTTATTTATCGTTCACAACAAAAGCCATCTAATAATATTTTATTTACTGAAGTTCTTTTTGGTTTGTTATATTTCAGAAAGTTCAGAAAAGTTCCTGGACACACTATCAGAATCTATTATAAAGTTGGAATCCTGTAAGATTTTCATCATCTGTCAAAAAAAAAATGTTAATATTAAAAAATAATTGAAATAAGTGAAATAAAATATTTACATGATAATTTGTAATGAGCCCAGCAGAGAAATGCTGCTCTGTGCACTGCACGTGATCTTCACGGGTAATACAGAGCAGTGGCTCTATAAATTAAAACTTGTAATAATATTGTGTATATATATATATATATATATATATATATATATATATATATATATATATATATATATATATATATATAGTAATAATATTGTATTATTACTTCTATTGCTTGTACAGAAATATGGTAGAAATATGGTTTTATTTTGGATCTCAGTAAGGCAGTGTTTGTGTCAGGTCAAACAACTGAAAAACTGCATAGTGCATCTCTGATTCATATAATGTTAATGAACTAGTTCTTTTTTTTAAGTGCAGTGAGCAGGGTTGCCAGGTGTATAATGTCAGTGTATTGCAGATAAATATTACAAAACAGATATCTTCCCCAACGCTAACTTATTCACTACGTAAAGAGGATAAACTGAAGCGCAATGTGTTTAAACATTTTAGACTTGTTTCGAGTTTTTTGTGCAGTTGTTATTTAGTAGTTATTTAAGGTTGAACCTGACAAAACCTGGCAACCCTCCCCATGACCCAAGGTTTCTTAAAAAAAAAAAAAAAAGTTTCTTTACTAAAAAAAAAATAATAATAATTACTTTAAAAATTACTGTCTATTATTCATAACCTGTATTCATATTCATTTAGGATGCATTATAATAAAGTATCTGTATTTATACACCTTTCATATGTACAGTGTTTTACAGAAACCACCAGCTGCTGGTCATCTGTTTCAGTTCAATGTTAGAAATGTTAGATCAAATAACTAACTCGATAAAATAGCTGATGTGGTATTGGAAATTAATAAAATTCATATTAAAAATAAAATCATATTATTAAAATAATATTATGAATAAATATGAACTCAGTTCATTATGACAATTCTGAAATTTATGTAAAAATAAACTCTTAAATAAAGATATATCTTCAATTAAGAGGTGAAGTCTTCAAAATGATGTTATATTAAAGAAAAACAGAATAGAGCTCTTACCAGTACTACCTTGTTTATTTGATCTAGCTGCTGTAAATGAGAGAACTGAGATATTCTATAGCATAACAGTAAACTAGTATGAGATTTGCAGTTTGCATATTGAGGAATTTTTGTAGAAAGATTGCATTCTAAAGTAATAAAACTGATTCGATCGACTACGTGTGGGCCTTTAAGATGAGCAGAAATTACTCCAGTGACAGAAATGGCTCCTAGGCTACAGAATCAAATCTCATGAAAGCACTTTATCTACAAACTAACAGGAAAGCGTGTAATAAGAAGCAATTCAACTGCAACCAAAAATACATAAAAATACATTCAATCATTAATCATTAAGTTCAAAAATAAAAAGTTGACAAGTTAGCTTAGCTTACCTCTGTTCCCTTGTGTCAGTCATCCTTTTTTTTATGAGGGATAGATGAATTTACTCAGGAATTCTGAGATAAATTTCCAGCAACTGACTAATAAATGTCTCTCACAGTCGTCCAGTCAGTTTTCAGCAAAGCTGCACCTCTCTCTCTCTCTCTCTCTCTCTCTCTCTCTCTCTTTCTCTGGGAAATGGTGAAAAAAACACTTCTAGTTTTCACCTCTGCATTTACCACACTGAATTTGCTGAGCCACAAACACATCTGATTTAAAGTCTGATTTAGCATTTATAGCCAAATGTAGCATTTATAATTGATTGTAAATTAATATTATAATTTAATTCTAACAGTTAGCCAGTGAACACAGAACACTGATGAACTTTAACATGAAAATGATACAAAACAGCTGGATTTGGCAAGTGACAGGAGGAGACTAGTGTTTGTCTTTGTTTTTATATAAAATACTAATGACTGTACTTGCACTAATGTCTATAAATTAATTGGAAGAGCTAGGTGTGTGTGTGTGTGTGTGTGATAAGACCACATGAAAGCAATGTTCAATGTTTCATTTCCAGTGTGTCGCTATTCAGGAACTTTAAACCTCATAGATTATTCATACATTGATTCTATCGATTAAAGCACTTTTCTCCTCCTAAGATGAAAATAAATGATGTGGCTTACCTTTCGTCAATAACCGTTCTTTATGACTGTTCTTTCCTCAACCATCTTCGAAGAAGTGATCAGTCTGTGCTGCTGTGGACTTCATTCAGATGTTTTTTTGTGTGGCACATGAAGTTGATGTGAGAAACCACAAATTGCCATCAGTGGGTATAAATGACACAATACATACATACAAACATATATACAGCACTGTGCAAAAGTCTTAGGCACTGTATTGTTTTTTAGTACAAACTTTGTTATAGATGTTTATTTTCTGACTTCTACATTATTGATTCAGTACAAAAACATTTTAGATTCCAAACATTAGTTTTCCAGCACAAAATGAAATGTTACAGAAAAATGTTTGTATGTCAGTAAAGAAAGCAGCAGATTCCATAAGAGACACTTTTCAGATAAAAACATAATGAAGGCTGCTGGGTTTCGCTGCAGAAATAAGAAGCGAGTCGACAGTCAAAGTCTCCAGAAGAACTGTGGCTGCTTCTGCAAGATGCTCAGTAACACTTCCAGCTCATTTCCTTATAAAACTGCACACACTGCACCTCACATACTGCTTTATTTATTTAAAGTGAAGGATCGTCACATTAAATACTGACTTTGTTTCATTTATTACTGTTTACTGCTCTTTATAGGATTTTTAAAATGTAGAAATATTTAGTTTCATTATTTATGAAGGCATCTTTGCTCTAGAGCATTTCTTTGCATGTGCCTAAGACTTTTGCACATACTTATAGTTGTCCAATCAGTCAATCATGTGGCAGCAGCACATCGCATAAAATCTGGCAGATAGTGTGAAAAACCAAACCATTGTTGATGAGAGTGATCAGAGGAGAACGAGCAGACTGATCTGAGCTGACAGGAAATCGCTTCCACCCACAGAACTGTCGCTCACTCAGCGTTTTTTGTTTTGTTTTTTGCATTCTGATGTTTGATGTGAACATTAACCGAAGCTCTTGATCTGTATCTGCATGATTCTATGCATTGTGCTGCTGTCACATGATTGACTGATTGGATCACTGCATCGATGTTTGTTAGGAGCACCTGCACACCTAAAGTGTCTATCCTAATCTTACAATATATTAAAAATATAGGCATAATGACGATGTTGATGATGATGATGAAATACAGCCCCATACTGCTTTACAGATCAATGCTTTATTTCAAAATTATTAAAAAAATATATACATTTTATATACAATACAGATTTCATCATTCAAGCAAAAAGATGATTTATTGTATTATGCATCTCGTGCTGGAAAAAGAACAGAGCAGATTATTTAGATTTACAAATATTTTTTAAAAGATAAGATTTTTCAAAACTTTTTTTCAAAAAATATTTTTTTCACTAGTTGTATTTTTTTTTTCAAAATTAATTTTTATTTCAGTGTGTGCCAAGAAAAAAAAAGGTTTTTCCCTTTATAATTTTGAAATAAAAAATGAATGAAAGTAAAATACAGGAGTTCTTGTACCTTTTCATCATTCTATGTTTGTGTCAGTAATAAAAAAAAATATATGAATAGTTATTTGATTGTGGTTTCAAAATCCAGGCAGGAGAAATAATTCATTTCATTTCATTCATTTTTATGAGCAGAAATTGCAAATACAAAACTTAAAACACTTTTTGTACATCAAAAAATGACATTTTTAATTTCATTCAATCATAAAATGAGTCAGCCTGAAGCACCTTTGAGTCTAATGTGATTGTGTTAAGTAGCTTATCAGTGATAAAACGGTAAACGAATTAAAACTTATTTGTTGATCTAAAAAAAGGAAAAGAAACACAAGATATTTTTAAATGTTGTATTTCATTTACTCATTATAAAAAACACAAATGTTTTTCTTTTCTCCTGCTTGTATTTTTAAACCACAATCAAATAAATGTTCATGTTTTATTTTTTTTATTTCTGTTACTGACACGAAAAAACGATGGCCACTCAGTCCACAGACGTACGGGAAGCAAACAGAGCTCCTGAGAACGTGTGCGCTGAGATGTTTTTTATAGAACAGGAAGTATTTACACAGAACAAAGTGTGCAATATCTGCAGAGACGAAGGCGTCAGCAGAGAACAGAGGTGGTGGTTGAAACAGGTCTGACACAGGTCTGACACAGGTCTGCTTTCTGCGGTGCTGTAGAAAAACACAGGAACAAAAAAAAAACTGAAACAAACTGCAGAATGAGAATAATATTTTGAGAATTGTTATATAAAGCAGATTGATGTGAGACATTCTGATTTCCTTCTTGTGCTTCCTAGTCTTTCCTCCATAAGTTTCACATCACCAGACTTTAAGTTTAGTTTCTCTCATTTACTCAAGTGATTACTAAATTATTACAATTACTAAAAATTACTATTGCAGTTACTAAAGTTTTTGTATGGGTGAAAAATGCTTTTTCATTTTTTGAATAATCATTGGCCCCTTGAGTAACATTAAACATTGGACAACAGATCTTACATTTCATTACATAGCTTATTGAGAATATTCTTTAAGCTACAGTGAAACTAAACAACAATTTAGCATGATAATGCCTTACACACTTACATTGTTTATGTCTTCTGTGATGTTTCAACTTGTGGTTCCCCTTTACGAAGTCGTCTTCACCCATGTTGAAGTGTGTGCTCCATGTGGAGGATTTTTTTGGCATGTTTCTTCTCCTGTTGCCTCCACATCGCTCTTTATTACTTGACATTCTGCTTGGCTGCTGCGTGAGAATGGTACAATGAATAAAGTAAAACACTTTTTAAACACATACAGAGACTCAATAGCTACAGAATCCAAATTTTACATTACAAAAAATAATAATAATAATTCACTTGTGAAAAAAACATGAATAAAAAATAAATACACATACATCAAGAACGCATGGGTAGATGCAATTAGATATGTATTTTCTGAATGAAATATCCAGTGCTGGCAAGGAGCTGTGTGGGGTGTAGGGATGAATAAAGAAAGGAAGAAGGAAAAAAGAAGTGAAATAGAAAAAAGGATGATGAGAAAAGAAATGAGTAGAAAAAGGTTAAAAAGTGAAAAGGCAAGGAAAAGGAAGAACAGGAGAATGATGAAAATATGACAAAAAATACATAGTATAAGATAAAAAGATATAAAGAAAAACAGACAGAAAGAGGGAAGGAGAAAAAGAAAAAGAGTACAAAGCAGAGAGCGTGATGGAGAGACAGAGGTCCTTTACAAAATAGCATTTGGTTATTTCTTTCCATTAAAGCCTATTATAACTGAAAATGACCTTCCAACAACAGGTCTGTGAGAAATAAACAATATACAACTTTTCAAACAATTTACCGATATCTTATACGCTTTCTTCTTCAGGTCCTTTAGCTTTTCCTCACAAAGCCAGTCTTTGAAGACTCATTAAACCACCTAATTCAGTACATGACAAGATGTTATGGAATCCTTTATAATGAAAATGGTGAAGGGGAGGAGATCTTGTGAGATGATCTGGAACATTGTGAAAGGGGTTGGATTCAGTGGGCAGGATGTTTTCTGTAGAAAGCGGAGAAGATGTTTTAAAGAAAAAGGAAGAGATGAGTGATCAGTGTAGGAGTGTAGGAATTGAGGTAGGAGGGAAGGAATCGCAGATTTTGCTAATCTTCTCATCAAAGAAGTCATCAGCATTCAGGGAGAATGGTGACAAAAGAGGCAGGGGGTTGAGAAGTGAAGAAAAAGTGTTGTTGATCTTGGGTAGATGCAGATGCTCCCAGCTTTCCCTTCCAGAAGGATGTCTTAGCATCTGACCCATCACATGAGAATTTTGACAAAGGAGAGCAGTGTGAGAAGGACCAGTATCAGGTTTTGATTGCCTCCACTTTCTCTCAGCTGCACTTAATTCTCTCTAATTGCCGTGATGAGGTGTATTGGTAACAGCTCGCTGCATGCCAGGGAGGAAGGAGTGCAACGGTCTTTATGTACAGTGTCCGTGGTGATACAAATAGCAAATACAAATAAAAAATATATTTATAACAAATATTTTCAACATCTCTTTAAGCAGATTCTGAGTTAATAAAGAGACATTTCCTGTTTTCCCTAGACAGATAAACACTTGGGACAGTCCAGGGAAAGGAGGCATCATGTCACACAGAGTCCTCTGTCACTTTACCTCCCTCCTCTCCTGGATTAGCAAGGCTCAGCAATCGGGATAGAAAGTCTGCAGTAACAGTGTCTCTTCCAGCTTTATATCTGACCATGAACTGGAATGGCTGAAGGGCAACGTTCCATCGAGCCACTTGGGCATTACGGTCCTTCATGGAATGTATCCATGCCAGGGCTCGGTGATTGGTCTCGAGGTTGAATTCCCTTCCCAAAAGGTAGGATCACAGGCTGTCCAAGGTCCACTTAATAGCTAGGCCCTCTTTCTCAATAGTGGAGTTTCAGGTTTCTCTAGGCAGGAGCTTACAGCTAAGATAGAGGATGGGTCACTCTTGGCCAGCATCTCCTTGGGCCAGTACTGCCCCTATCCCATTGGTGGAGACATCCTCTTGCACCAAGTTTGTGAAGTCTGGGCTCTACAGCACTGGAGATGTGCACAGGTGCTGTTTTAATTGCGCGAAAACCCTCTCACAGTCTTCCATCCAGTTCACTGAGTTCTTGACTGTTGTTGTGGTTGGATTTGTCAAGGGTACGGCTATACTGGAGAAGTGCGGTATGAATCTCCAGTACCATCCAACTAACCCTAGGAAGGCATGTACCTCCTTCTTGGTGCAAGATCTGGGACAGTTGCACATGGCCTCAACCTTGGCTTGTACGGCCTTGACCTTGGCATGTACTTGGCACTTCCAATTTGTTCAACGAGCTCAACGAACTCTGGAAAAGAGTTGAACAAGAGTGCTTATTGCCTTGGCTGTAGTGATCGTGCATAGAGGAAAAGCCCCAGGGTATTGTGTGGCGTAGTCACGTATGACCAGGATGTATTGATTGCCAGTGCTGCTTCTTTCCAGAAGTCCAATGATGTCCATGGCTATCCTCTGGAAGGGAGTAGAGATCATTGGTAACGGATGCAGCGAAGCTCTGGCTAACCTCAGAACAGCACTCGTTTTCTGACAAACAGGGCAGGTGGAACGATAAGTGAGCATAAAAATGGGTACAAATTTAGTGGTATGTTTTCTGATGTGCCAAATGTCCTGACCATGGTATAGTGTGTGCAAGGTGTAATATGGGTGATCTACAACAAGATGTTTAACATCATCCTACACCACATATAGAACTCCATTTTCAACAACATACGTTTCATGACAAGCTTCCTCCCCTTGTGTTTTGTAAAACAGTGGTTTCAGTGTAACATCGGCCACTGGTAATTGGGCAATATTACAAGGTATTTTCCAATTCCTGACCACCAAACCTTCAGTAGATACCTCCTGTATTGGACCATCCAAGTACTTCTCCTCTCGGAGCTGCTGACGTGATTTTCTTGGTTTATTGCTGCCCTGAAACAGACTAGCATCAAAGTCAGGCAGAGGCTGCAAACCAAACTTTGCTTTAGCCAACCGGGGATGACATGACAGCTTTAGTGGCACAACAAGTATTACCGTTTCCCAGCAGGTGTTTTAGTACAGGCATGTCCCACCCCAAAACCATATCAGCTGGCAATCTTTCCACCACTCCAACACACGTCAGGTATGATTGTTCATTTACATTGACAGTTACCTCTGTAGTAGGGTACATTTTCCTGTCACCATGGCAATGGTGTTTGCATAGCTAATTAGAGTCTCTGGGACATGACAAAGCGTTATGAGGGACATTGCATTTCCAGTGTCTATTAGTGCTTTAATGCCATGTCCACTAACAGTCACATCACAGTACTGTGCAACAAGTTCACATAAATTATCTTCACTGATGTCACCCTTCCTCGGTACATAACACAGGCTAGATATTTTTGGTTTACGCACTGGACAGGTCAAAGCTTTATGACCTGCTGACAATAAAAGTACACGAGTCCTTTGCTAAACAAAGTAAAGGAGTTGTTACCTTCATTGCCCTGCACAGTGACCCCCTGATAGTTGTCACCTGTTGATGTGGCAGTCCTCCCCGGTGTGCATTCAGGTACTGTGATGCAAAACGGGCAGCTGACAGACCATCTACTGGCTCATGCTCTCATACCAAGTTGTGACATCGTAGGGCAGCATGCGAAGCAGCTGTTCGAGGATGATGATTCCTCCCATTTCCTCCTTCATTCATTGTTCCGGTCATTGGTAGAGTCCCTTGAAACGGTGGTAGGTCTCGGTTGGCATTTCTCCCAGCGTTGCAGACATGTGTCGGAAGTGTTGATGGTAAGTCTCTGCCGAGATGTCAAATTTTTACAGCAGAGCCTCCCTCAGGTCACCATAGACGACAGTCTCCTCGGCTATAGTGATGTATGCCTCTAGCACCTTTCTGGTAAGTAGTGGCACCATCATGGCCCATTCCTCCTCCAGCCATCTCCAGGTCCTCGACAGACGCTCGAAACAAAGATAATAGTTCTCTATGTCCTCTCCCTCCTGGTATGCTGGCATTCAGGGCTCCTGGCATGGCACACCTAGTGGTTCAGGATTGACAGATGGATGAGGTCTCACCTGCTGTCTCTTAGCTGACGTCACCACATTGCACTGGGTTGCTGGAGTGAGGAGCTCCAACCGCAGACTCTGCATCAACTCCGGTGTTACTGCTGGCTCTGGTCATCTCTGCTACTGAATCGATTCAGCTGTTAAATATCAGGAGAAAAGTGTACAAAAGAGAGAGAACGCAGGAGGACTGGAGCTTGTTGGAGAGGAGGTTATAGTCTCAGAGGAGCATGAGAGGGGTGCCATCAGTAGGGAAAAGACTGAGAAGAATGCCATGTTCTTTAGTGAAGCTTCTTAGGGGACCAGGAGTGCAATATAGAACAATAATGTGAAGAATGCACCATCTCTGAGACAAATCCATACCTGTACCACCACCCCTGCCAATTTCTAATCGAGAGAAAGGCAGCCAATGAGCCAGCTAAAAGAGTATGGCTCTATAGAAGTCAGTGAGAGAAACAATACCTCAGTTTGCAGTCTCTGCTTAATAATGGCCAAGTCTATCAGATAGGATTCTTCCATGTGCTCCAGCATGTCCTGATGCTGCTTCTTCACTGCAACCTCTTTTGTTGATTTCTTCACTCTGTCCCATTCAGCATCGGTCTACAGAGGGATAGTAGGAAAGTTAAGCATGGCCTCAAGACCAAACATATACACACATCTTAATAAACTGTAAGAGTTAAAAAGCTACATTGCTTCTGGGTTGTAAGAAATGATAGTATACTGTATACTATCATAGACTGTAGATTTGACTAAATGGCTTAAAGGAAAAGGAAGAAGGTCACTGCTGATCAGAGTGCAATGGAGGACTGCTGCTTCACCAGTATTCATTGAATGCAAAAAAAATCTGAGCAAATATCTTGAACATAGGCAAATTTTCTTGTAGATATTTGTGCCTTAATCATTCATATTTAGAAGGAAGCAAAATTATCTGCCAATAGTATAAGACAATTTCAAGCTTAAAATTAGTAAATATGTCTAGAAATAGGCTTAATAGTCTTACATGTGTTATATGAACATAATAAGAGATATTACATAACTTTTCCTATCTTCAGGTAATGAGATCATTTTTTGCACTGTAAACAAGTTTAATAACCTTTACTTTGTGATTTTTAACTTAATGTTAAGCTCAAAGCCAAAGTTTATCAAGAATTTCTACTTATTAATCAAGTTTAATTTGATGAATCTATTGGCCATCTGCAGTCGATCTGTATATAGTACTGTATATACCAAATTTAATGCACTAATGCAGCAACACACTGTGCAAAATTTATGCTTAAATTTTGTACAGCACTTTGGCCAACAGCTGTTGTTTTTAAATGTGCTTTATAAATAAATATGACTGACTATATAGGATAACTTTCTACTCACCATGTCCTCAAAGCTTTGACCACGGTAGTATTGTTCGATGCCAGGAAATTGGAGACCATAGTCAAACAGCTCTTTCAGGCTTTTGGCAACTAGATGCATCTGTTCATCTTCATAAGCAAACACTTTCCCATCCTCACACACCATCAGCACCAGCTCAGCATAGAGGGAGTTACAGGGGAACTCCTCAAAAACACCAATCACCTCCATCTTCATGTTCTCTCTCAGGTAGTACTGCTCCCATTCCTCTAATATGTCAGGTTCATCTTCATATGACGTGTCTTTCAAAGATCCCACCCTGAAGTTGCATTTTTCCATGTTTTTTATTGCAATCTGTGACTGGCAATGAATCAAGACGACTTCTCTGATCTTCGAGAGGTAATCCCGTGGTGTAACTGAAAAATTAAATGATAGAATTTTATGATATACTCAGACAAGTCTCTAAACCAATTTAACATTTGTACAATCAATCAAGCTTTTATTGCTAGTGAGAGAAATAGTATTAATTACACCACGCCATTGATTAAATCTAGAGTCTGATTGGTCAGAAGGTGTTGATATTTCTATAAAAGCAAAAAGAACTTGTATTTCTTGCAGTTGCAGCTGATTTCTTTTACTGTACAGACTTAAATTTTTCTAAATGCTGCTCTGTCTAAACACACACAGTGGAAATTTTCAGAACATTTATCTTGATCTAACAGCATGCCTGTTCTCTTTCAGGTTCATATTCTCAACCCAGCATGAGTTTAGTCATCCATTATCAACCCAATTTAGGTCACAAAAATAAACCAGCATTTTTAGAGTGCAGTTTTGATAAGTTTGAACAAACGTAGGCCCCCACTTGTTAGCAGCAGCAGCTGGTGGTTTTTCACTGAAACCCACCCATCCATACACTCATCCATACACCATAACTCCCAGTGAAGCTGCGCATCAATTAATTTCTATGAGCGGTGCACCTACAGGCTTCAAAGGAGATTTTCACACAGGTTCCACTGTCCACTAAAAACAGTTTGTGTTAAATGAAAAAAGACTGTAATAACCGTAATACTGCAGGGGGATATTTTATAAATTGATTTGGTAACATATTGAATTTCTCCAGGAGTGATTAATAATACAGACACATTCCATTGCTGCATTTTAATAATATTTTACAGGACACCATGCTTCCTATGTAATCTAAAGCAAACAGGAGGCCAAGGACTAGGATTGAGAACAATTACAGATTAAGATTGTTGGTTGGATGGGTGGTAGTGGTGATAGTGGGTACTAGACTGACAGGAGAATTAGAAGTATGTCTACAGAGATTATTTCCAATTATACAAAAATGAGACTTGCATTCATTGACAATAAATACTTGGACAAACCTCAAACCAGGACGATATGGAAGCTAGTCTCACTTAGGAGAGATAACATGGGCAGTACCAAAAATAAAGAACATAAAACAGAACTAGAGTAGGCTGTATTTTAAATAGTTACAGGAGGAAGTTACCTACCCTGTAACCCAGGGGTTATCACCTGAGAGACCGCGGTCTTATTGCAGACCCAGTATTTCACGGGACTGAACTGAGCACATACAGTATACAAAGCTGATAAACATATTAAAAAAACCTAGCCATCGTTCAACGATTAAATACATGAACCATCTCGGTTTCTGTAGCAGACCCTCTGTTGATATTTGTCCAATCACTTGTATCTATTTACAGTAAATCCCTTGAAATGATCCTGGACATATTTGGTCAGAAACAAAGTGCTGAATGACAACAATAACAGAATGAATAATTAGGAATGGACAGAGCGGTATTGTTCTAATTTAAAACCTGTGATGTGTGGCGTCACTCAAAAGCGCTAACGTGAAGCACCACTACAAAACAAAACAAAACAAAACCACTTTGAATGACGAAATAAAATAAACCAACTCAAATGTTAATATGAACGGTGCACTGGAATGCTTCTGCGTTCTCTTACAGCCCAAGTGAAGACACATGCTCGGTAAGCTCAGACTTTAGTTCACCAAGATTTTTATGCGGCAAAAGAGCTCTGAAGAGGTTCACTGATCCTGCATTCTAACTTAAAGCTCAAAAAAATTAACTTAAAAAAGTGAAAAAGAGCATCCCTGCTTCTGCCCACAAACACTACGCTCTAACCGAAGCATTTTACAGTCAGCTCTATAAATATGTGCGCCCTGACAACGTTATGCTTATTTTAACTTTCTAACACAGTATATTGGAGTACAAATTAAACAATGAGTAAAAGTTCAAAGTGCAAACTTTCAGCATTAATTTGAGGGAATTTCCATCTAAATCAGGTGAACGGTGTAGGACTGACAGCATGATGCACCCTCCCCACCTCGCTGCTTTTAAAGGACCAAAAGTATTTGGACAAAACTGACAATTGTTGGCCATTTGTATGTTTCCTTTCTGTTTTGTAGTGAAGCATTACTGACATGTTTTTTCACTGTTTTTGTTTATTTTAGACAGGTAAGGCAGTGAGCTGATGACAGCCAGGCAGGCAGCTTACAGCGGGAAGTCCTCATATTAAAACAATCAGGTTACTGTGAAATGTGTTTATATTGTAATCTATAGACTGTTTTACTGTTTCAATATTAACGTAGGAAATAATATTATTAATGTGTTTACTAATGTAAGTACAAAACTACTAGCAATGTTTCACACACAAGGTTCCAATTGTACATAAGGTTTATTTTGTCCCATTTTTAAAAGTACTTTTGATTTAATAACTTTTAAAAGTTATTGGCTGTTAAAAGAACAGAAAGGGACTTTTCCTGTAAGGGTAGGACTTTGCGTCAGTCTGATAAAAACCAGCATAAGGAGGGGGGAAACCCAAGGAATTCACTTAATTTGCACTGGTGTTATTACACATCAGCTAATCCTGACATTCACTCAACACTTACAGTTTTCAACACCACATTTCATTTTTAACACACTACTAAATAGTATTTGCTTTTTTAGAATTTATCTAGAATATCTAGAATTCACAGCAGAACCATAGTGTAGCGACATGGTGCATTCTGCCTGCGCCAACGTTAACAGCGTTCTCACGTATTACAGCACTGAAACTCTGATTAATATCACAGTGAGGTGTAGAGCGTATGATTAATATCACTGCCTATCTGCAGCGTTAGGACCTGTGTGACTCAAAATGATTCATCGCGGGTTTAGTGTGATTAGAAAATGTCTCATGGGGGTTTAGTGTGATTCAGTGACTAACTCCACATCCCAAAAGCTATCTCTCAGTGTAGAGATCTACAAAAGTTAGAAAAAGAAAGGTCAATGGTGTGCAAAGCAAGAGCAATTGGACATAAGGAGTTATATAGTCTTAACAGAGATAAGCCCTTGTGAGTTCTCCTGATATATCTCTTAATGTTATATATATTTCTGTACAATTTGTGTACATGCCTGTGGTTTCATTTCTAGCGGTTTAAGCACACAGGTGTATTCACACAGTGTGAACTGCTGAAAATCAACAGGTGGTTTTGATAAAAAGGATAAGGCTCGTTCAGCACCAGCTGGGTTTGACACAGGAAATGTTTCTGAGATCAGATACTTAAAATCAACAACATTTGTGAAGCACTGAAACATGTAACTAGTCACAACACTCTACAAAACACTCCAAAGCTTAGCTCACGGGTATCATTTGATACTTTGAAATTACTTGTCACTTCACTTACTTAAATTACTTCACTTTTAAATTACTTCACACTTTAAATGATATCTAAAAGGTTTCACTTTTTGAACATTGATGAATTCATTTCTTTTATAAATTCATGCATGATTAAAATATTACTGATAAGCATATATGATCCAGACTGAGGCTTAGCAGAATGCAGAGAGTTTTGTCATTTACCTTTTTTGAGATCAGGCTGAAGAAAGTCCCTCACAATTTCAGTATGTTTACTAGATGGTAAAAAAAAAAAAAAAAAGAAGAAGAAGAAGAAGAAGAAGAAGAAGTGAGTAAAATAAAATAAATAAAAGCAGTCATTCTTATTAAACAATAAGTAAAGCACATTTAGCTTACCTCATGTCAAGAGATTTGGTTGTTTAAAAGAATAGAGTGGTGAAGAAGATGGGAAATTCCGTGGAGTCTAGAAATAGGTTACTGCATGACATGTTTTTAAAGTGGTTTCAGCCTCCCCTTCAGGCCCTCGAGCTCTGAATTAATCAGTCCAATGGATGGGCGAGACGTCACAGGCGGGGTGACGTAGCGACCCGGAAGCTTAAAAGCACGAGCGGTGGATATCATAACAGTAGACCCGTATCTGAAGAGCGTAGTGTGCGAACTGGAGAATAAGTAAGATGAGATCTCAATAAGATCAGAAATGTATGGGGGGGAGTGAGACCATGAAGTGCTGTGAAGGTGATGAGGAGAATCTTGTATTGAATACGAGAACGAACGGGGAGCCAGTGAAGTGTGTGTAGGATGGGAGTAATATGAGAGGATTTCTTAGAGAAAGTGAGAACCCTCGCTGCAGAGTTCTGGATATATGTAATCTGTTGATTTTGTCAACACCTTATTTAATAAATAACACCTATTTAATAAATAACACCTATTTAATAAATAACACCTATTTAATAAACACAGCCGCCTTCTCCTCCCAATCCTTAAACTTAAAAAAAAAAGAGAGAGAGAAAGAAAAAAGAATCAGCTTTTTTTAAAAAAAAAAAAAAAAGAAAAAGAAAGAAAGAAAAAAAAACAACAACATTTTAAAAAAGGGGAGGACGACTTCAAATAAAAAACGGAGAAAAAAAGAACGGAGGGCAACTTTAACTTTCACTTTAACTTTCACTTTAACTTTAACTTTAAATAAAAACTTTGAGTCAACGTAAAAAAGAGAACCAACTTTTAAAAAGAGGCAACTGTAAATAAAAACAGAACTTCAAAAAAAAAAAAAACAGGCAAAAATAAACTTTAACCCTAGGCTTCTTAGTGAAAGTTACCTCTTTTTAAATTAGAGTTGAGTTCATTTTTATAGATGCCACTTTTTAAAAAGTAAGTTAACTTGATTTTATTGAGCTGTCCTTTTTCAGGGCCACTGTGTAACTGCCTGTAACTCTGTACTGAAGTAGTATATGAAGATATGGATTCATTCTTTCATTTAGTACGACATTTATTCCACTGTACTGTATCATACAAAAGGAAGGTTAGCAATACTGGAAAAAGTGACAACACGCTCCGCTCTCCCCTACCATTTAACAACTGTATTTACAGTAACATTCACAACTTTTTTAATCCTTAGCTCCTTTCAGCCAGCCTCCAGTAAAATGTGATTTAAACTCATCAGTGTTGTAAGCCAGCGCCCTCTACTGGCAATGAATCCCTTCTGCTAGGGACAATTTAGCCTAGCTGATCAATTTGCCGGATTTTTGGAGGCTGGGAGGAACCCACACAGATTCTGCAACATATTTTGTGATCATTTCTAAACTAACCCCATTTCTGAAAGTTTTTCTTCTTTATATTGAATCAAGGATCTGAATAATGAGTGAAACACTGACCCTTCCCAACATCCATGGCCATCATTGCACACCTGCTGTAGAATCGCTGCTGTAACACACATTTCACTGATGATCTTCCAGATAAAGTCTTCTCTTCTTTAATGTGTTCTTTTCCTTCTATACAAATTGTGTAGAGTTCATCGTTTACAGACTTGCTTGCACTGGTTCTGTTGTTTTGGGGTTTTTCATCACAGCTCTCACAATGTTTCTGTCATCTACTGCTGTTGTTTTCCTGACCTGTTCCATGTCTGGTTGTTAGTACACCAGTGGTTTCTTTCTTTTTCAGGACATTCAGAATTGTTGCTTTGGCTTTTCCCGCTTTTCTCCCATAGACAGCTCTCTGGTCTTCATGTTGGTTTATCCTTTTTAACAACAAATTCAGTCTTCACTGGTTAAACCCAAGTTTTGAAAATAATACTCATACTTCTATTATTTTACAATAATATTTTAAAATGTTTATGTTTAATAAAATATTAATATTTGTTATGTTTGTCATGACAGTTATGACCTAATCTCCACAATGTCCTTAAATATATGTTTTTTTGTTTTTGAGGAATTCCTATTTTATAACTGCTTTTTTAAAGAACACAGACAGGAGAGCAAATATTAATCATTTGTGTTTTATTTCATGTATAAAATGATGACTAAATGCACATTTATCATCTTATTCATTATTTCATATCTTTTACTAGCAAATATCAGAGGTGTCAAAGAAGAGCTTCTTCCTTATTCAGGATAACAAACAAGCAGGATCATACAGATTCAAGATCATAGAGCTTTAAAATCTTAGAGCTGCAGAATCTAAGAGCTTCAGGGTAATTCATTGAGATAATCATAGAGCTTCAGGATAATTCAGTTATATGAACAAAAAGCTTCAGAATAATTTAGTTTCATGATCTTAGAGATTCTGGATCACTGAGTGGGATAGACTCTATTGATATTATAATTCATGCCCTTTTTCATATTCTTGTCAAAACAATTGCTCATTCTTTGCATCTCTTCTTGGTGGTTATGTCTAAAAAGAGTCTGCCTAGAATTTCCATGCTTCTCAGCTTTAAAAAAGTTACTGATGGCCTCTGTCTCAGCACAGTTACCAGGGGGATTTTCATGGTCTGTGTGACCAGGAAGAGAATAAAGCTGATTGCAGCGCTTACAAGGTGGTTTCAGCTGCCCCATGTCTGCCACTGCATACGCGCTACACTTCACTGTAACTGGGAGTTTTATACTACGTGGTTCTCCAGTGCCATCAGGAAACACAGACATCACAGCAGAGGAAACGTTGAGATGCCAAACATGCACACAGGACACAGCAGTCATGATCTCTCTCTCTTGGTCACTCAAACAGGACAGAGAAGCTCCGTAGTATCTGGACCCACCGCTCTCACAGATGCATATGACGGTGGAAATCAGTGGGTATAGATCACCTGATTTTCTACAACCACGTAATATTTCAGACAGCTTATTCTTCACTATGTTTTCACCGTGGCCGTAGCATATTGTGACCTGGGGAAAAAGAGCAAACATTGCAAACTGCACTGAAAAACTGAGGGAAATAAAGGTATAATTTTATCATTAGAACTCATCATGTTTCACTAACCAGTTCCAGAAAGTAGGAGAAAGGTGTCCGTAGAGCCACGTGGGTTTGGTAATGGCTGAATGGTCCTGGGAAATCTTCCGAAGTTTGGTGAAACATTTCCACATCAGCAAAGATGTATTCTGGGAGGTAACTTGAGAAATGAATGTTACCTAAGAACAGGATGCTGTGTAGCATCTTGAGGAAAGATTAAAGAATATTATATGAGACAGTTAAAGCAGTGATGAGTAGCGGTTTGGGTGGGAGCTGTGTATATGTGAGCTAACAGACACAGTTCTTTGTCACAGTGAATTAATTAAACTAAGCATGGTTTTTGTGGACTCTGGCTGAATACACTAAATGGTCAAAAGTTTGTGGACACCTGACCATCACACCCATATGTGGTTCTCTTCCAAAACTGTTGCCACAAAGTTTGAAGCACACAATTGTATGGGATGTCTTTGTATGCTGTCGCATTACAGTTTCCTGTCACTGGAACTAAGAGGCTGAAACCTGTTCCAGCATGACAATGCCCCTGTGCACAAAGCGAGCTCCATGAAGACATGGTGTGTGAAGGTTGGAGTGGAAGAACTGGAGTGTCCTGCACAGAGCCCTGACCTCAACCCCACTGAACACCTTTGGGATGAACTGGAACACCGACTGAACCCCAGACCTCCTCGACATCCCAACATCAGCGCCTGACCTCACTAATGCTCTTGTAGCTGAATGAACACAAATCCCCACAGCCATGCTCCAACATCTAGTGGAAAGCTTCCCAGAAGAGTGGAGCTCATTATAACAGCAAACACAGGGGAATAAATCTGGAGTGAGACATTCAACAAGCACATATGGGTGTGATGGTCAGGGGTGCACATACTTTTGTCCGTACAGTGTATATTATGAATTTCTATCTAAGAGGCAGAGATTCACCACAGTAAATAAAGTAAACATGGTATGGAGAGATGGATGTATTGTTTTGATTTGTTTGTTTTTAATAAAATCTATAAAATACAGTCTGGAGCTTATCATTTTATCCAATGCTACTGTTTAATTGTGGTTTCTGATTGGTGAGTAGGTATTGATTAATTTTTTTTTGATAATATAGTGACATTTTCTGTAAGATGTTTAACTTTTATGGAAGGAGTCTCCAGTGTCAGCATTTTATCACAGTCAGAGGTAAAGCTGTAACTAAGTTTTGCAGCATCTTCAGGACAGCTGCGTTTTCACCGGCATTCCACAACATTAAACTAAAAACAAATTAAAACATATGATGTGTCGTTCTTAATAAATAAAATTGTAATCATTTGCAAAATTGTTGTGATGCTAATAAACTTTGGGTTTGTAGCAGTAGCTCTGCTTCAGCTGGAAATGTAATGGGTGTAATGAATATGTGTAAACTGTGTAAGTGATTATGAAGAAGCGTAGTCAATATTACAGCTGAGTATTAATATCATCAGTTAATTCTCACTTTAATCACTCTGTAATTTCTTTACAATGCTTGAACTTGCTCATCACACTAGAGACTGAGATTAAAAGCCCCATTACAGCAGTATGTTAAAGCAGTTCCCCTCACCTGATCCAGGATCTGCTTCAGATCCATCTGCATACATTTACATTCATATTTAAATTTTTGGCATTTGGCACACTGCGTGGCACGGTTGTAAACTTCAGCTATTTTAGTAGCTTTCCTGAAGAGGAAGACTGCATTGTGTGCAAAATGAGTGTTAAGCAAGTAGTCCCTCGCCCTGTTGTAAGCACACAAAGAAATGCAAAAACAATAAAAGCAGGTTTAGAAGAAGTCACTAAAACACAAAATCAACTCGAGCTCACAGTCTTTTCATTTTTAATCTCAATAAGTCTCTTCAGCTAAAGGAAATGAAAGAGGCTCACCTTTCTTCCTTGCTTTTCTTCGTTTTTTTATCACTCTATTAAAAGAAATTGCCACAAAACACACGTTACACAATCGCATGCCCTGTAACAGAGACTAAAAAGGAGAAGATGAGAGCAGTGTTACCTCGGCCATCTAGGAGGAAGATAAGCGACTGCTCTGCAATGCAGCTTTGTTTATTCTGAAAGTGAAAGAGTAAAGGAGTGGCCTGTTTCCTGTGTGGGTCTGAGCTGCTGAGCATGTCACACAGGAAACAACACTGTGTCCAGTGTGTGTGTGTGTCCAGTGTGTGTGTGGGTGGTTGGGTGTGTATGTGTGTGTGTGTCTGTGTGTTACTGTGTTTCCTTTGTTACAACTCATGTTGTGTGGATGTTTTGTGTGTCAAAGTCAAAGTCGAAGTCGAAGTCTGCTTTATTGTCAATTCTGCCACATGTTCAGAGGGTCAGAATTTGACAGTGCATGGGGCAGAAGAGGGGAGGGGAGGCAGAGCCAGGAGAGAGTTGAGCTTTCTGACAGCCTGGTGGATGAAGCTGTCCTTCAGTCTGCTGGTCCTCAGTCTGCTGGTCGTCTTCAGCAGGCTGAAGAAGCTGTGTGTCAGGTGGGTGGGAGACGGGGGCTGTAGATGTCTCGGAGGGAGGGGAGAGAGACACCAACAATCTTCTCAGCTGCTCTCACTATGCGTTGGAGGGTCTTTCGGCAAGACGCGTTGCAGGAGCCATACCACACAGTGATGTGTGTGTGTGAGTGAGTGTGAGTGTGCGTACAGGTTGGTCCATTCCAGACTCGACTCCAGACCTTGCTGCTCTGCTTCAGCTGCTGCTCCATCGGCCTTGTGTTGCTGCTTGCAGACGTTGCTGCTTGTTGACGTTCACCTGCCTGAGATCGTGGTTGTGCTTGCGTGGCCTAATCCGCGTTTTGCTGTGATATTTCCGACTCTGAACTCTGCCTGTCGTGACTACGAGCCTGATCTGCCCTTTGGTTTTCGTTGGTTGCTTAGGTTGTAAATAATCACACTGCTATTTTTGTAAATATGAACATATTGTGTGTATTCACTGGTAGTAGATCTGCGACTGCCGTTTCTGTTGGGTCTGGCTTTTTAGTCTCTGTTTCTGGTAAGGAACTTTAGGGAAGTGATTTTTTTAGCTTCCTAAAACACTGGATTTTGTTTGTTGTCTTGGCCTTAGTCCACCCTGAGGTTGTCCCCGGTTTCTTTGTGGTGTACAGCAACTCACAAAATGTATATATTATATATTATATCCTAATATATCACTTTTTGAGTATCTCAATCCTGGCTAACTGTTAGGGCACCATATACTCATTCCACTCCACCTTACGTACGTGATGCCTCGCTTACTTACGCTGTGCAGCTGTAACACCTCGTACACCAATAAACGTAAACATGAAACTAGTAACTTGGTGTAAATTCCTGACTGATAAACGTTTTTTTACTGAATTTTGTTTGTGTATTTTGTTGTAATTTATCATTTTCTTTAAACACCATGGGCCATATACTTATATATATATATAGCAATGTGTGTGTGTGTGTGTGTGTGACACTTTTTAAAACAGAACTCACATTTTTATTCTTTTTCTAAAACTATTTACTCATGTTGTACATCGTTAACCACTTTAACAATACAGTGTATAAAGTCATTACATAATTAGATTATTATTATTATTATCATCATCATCATCATCATGAGCAATTATGTCCAATTAGGACCCCAAAAACACACACCCCTCCTTTTAACGTCTCATTTCTAAACTGTAACTGAAACACAGAAAATAACAAAAACAAGGTTCTCTGACAAATAAACATATTTTTTATTTACGTGAACCACATGTGACATCAGCGAATCAGTTACAGGGCTTCAGCTAAACTCTACAGAGACGCAGGAAATACTGTAGTGAAGCACATACAGATCCAAACACACATGATTTTAATCTTACTGCAAGTGTCAAAAAGGTCATGTGACACACTAACGTTCCCGTGCAAGAAGAGAAAAAGAAAGTGAAAGAACAGAAAAGAACAAAGCCGAGACATTTGTGTTTATTTTACAGATGAACAGGGATTGGTTCTTTTCCCACACCAGCAGGGCTTTGCTGTAGAGAAACACAGACAAATTATATATATATATATATATATATATATATATATATATATATATATATATATATATATATATATATATATATATATATATATATATATAAGAAATAGTTACAGTGCACATCATCACAGTCAGTTAAACTGCATCATTAAAGGTTATCTTGTATATTTTCGTTCTTTTGATTTTTTTCTTGTATTTATAGTTAATATACATAGTTTACAGATCATGTGAAGCATTACTTATTATCTGAAATATATATACATATAAAGGCTAAAATACCTTATATGTGTATGTGAAGTGAAGTTTGACTCATTTATTTCATTTCATTTGTCCATTAATTTAAGGCTTTTTTTGTTAATCATGTTAATTTTAAAAGTCTAATTTGGCCCTGACACTTAAAAACACAAATAATAATACACTGATTCCTAAAAAAACCTTTATATTGTACAACGTAAAGTGCTTAACGATGTACGATGTAAGTAATAAGAAGATAAGAAATGAAATATAGAATAAAATAATATAAATTAAAAAGAAATCACAATCAAAATGAAATAATAAAATTAAATAATAAAATAACTGAAAATGATGATAAATGGTTTAATAGTAAAAATGATCTGTACTTAAGCTTTTAGTCATGTTGTATGTCGCCTAGACTTATTGCTGTCTCACCTCTCCCCGCTGTCTCCCCATAATGACGTCCAGGTTGGCGAGATAGGAACCCTTCATACACTCCAGCGTTTGCTGGTGCTCCTTCATCATCTCCTTCACTTCTTCTGATTCCTTCACCTTGTTCCATTCTTCTTCCTTCTACAGACAAACGACAGACATGAAAAAGCGACTTCTATCAGCAATGCTTTACACGCTTAAACTTTCATGTTCACTTTTCCAAAGTATTGTGCGAAGCTTGTGAAAGGCTACAACAACAGTTTGATTAAAGTTCAAGCAGTTAAAAGGCAACGATGCCAAAGACTAACAAACTGTATGTAAACTTCTGACCCTCTGAAAATCTGATACAGTGAATAAAAGCTGAAATAAATCACTCTCTTAGCTTTACTGAGATGAAATTACCATAAAATTACCATGAAAGTCTCCGTACACAGGAGGGAAATTAACACTTTTTAACAAAATGTCTACCAAAATTTTTCATACTTAGTTTATATATATATATATATATATATATATATATATATATATATATATAAATATATATATATATATATTTTTCAGATCGCCTTTAAGAACACCTTTTATCAAAGAAGAACGTATTGAAATCATTCTCATAGCTGGATCGGGAAGCTGTCACAAGGTTGCGATGGACTTCAACAGGAAACATGGCGAGCACTTCACACACCACACTGTCACCAAACTTACTAACAAATCCAAAAAGACAGAAAGTGTTGTGGATCGACCGAAAAGTGGACCTCCATGAACGTCCGCTGCTGAAGACACGACCGACGTGCTGCTGGTGTACAGAGTTCCCTGTGTATGGAGACTTTCAGAACACACTGTAGATACCAGAATTGACTAAACATGAAATTATTTAAAACTGAGTTGGAATGTCTTTAGCCTAGGTGTACGTAAACATTTGGCCTCAACTGTATCTTATGTTTTGTATCTTAAATCTTCAAAAATAGTTCACAAGAAAAAAAAGCTATGATGCTCACTGGAGCATTTAATTTGTGATATTGGGTAAAAGATTTGAAAAAGCAGATAGTTTATGATTTATGTGAAATTACACTAACAGTCTCAAGTGATTTGCATCTTATATTTTCCTAAAAACAGTGTGTAGATGCTTTACATGAAAGCGTTAATTAAACAGTGACGTCCAGCTCACCATGTCCTCAAAGCTCTGACCACGGTAGTATTGTTTGGTTCCTGGAAACTGGAGGCCACGCTCAAACAGCTCTTTCAGACTGTTACTGGCGAGATGCAGCCTGTTTCCTTCATAAGCATACACGTTCCCGTCCTCACACACCATCAGCACCAGCTCATCGTTGGGCGAGTTACAGGGGAACTTCTCAAGAACACCAATCACCTCCATGAACATGTGATCTGGGAGGTAGAACTGCTCCCACTCCTCTAACATCTCAGGCTCATCTTTATACGATGTTTCTGCCAAAGATCCGACCTTGAAACTGTATTTTTCCACCTTTTTTAGTTTAATCTGTGACTGCCGGTGTTTTAAAGCAACACTTCTGATCTTCTGGAGGTAAGTCTTTGCCCCATCTAAACAAGAATAGAGTTAATGGAAACATCACAGAGATGCCTATTTATCAGAGTCTGGTCGTTGGCATGTTTAGAAACCCTTACCTTTTTTGAGATCAGGAAGAAGGAAGTCCTTCAGAATTTCATCCTGTTTACTGCATGAGCAGAGAGGAGAATCCATACTGTCATCCAGTCTTATTCTTATTCTTATTCTTATTATTATTACTAAAGAGTCACACCGAGATGTCAGAAAAGCTGCTCACCTCATTTCTGATGATGATCTGGTGATCACATGAAGATGCTGAGAGAAGAACCGCACTCCCAAAACAGCAGAAGATCAGACACAGATCAGACACAGAACAGCGCAGAGAGTAAACAGCGAGGGATGTCAGCGCGCATGCGCACAATCAGCCAGAGGGTGGAGTTTCAGTTTCAGATTCGGAGTCGGTTTATTCAAGAGCAAATCCCCAGAAAAGCCTTCGGTCTGTCTGTAAATATTATTTATGTGCTATATGTTTAGTCACTACATCTAACTACGTGTGTGTGTGTGTGTGTGTGTGTGTGTGAGAGAGAGAGAGAGAGAGAGAGAGAGAGAGAGAGAGAGAGAGGGAGAGAGACTTCCTCTTCCTGTGTAGGAGCGCTGCCCTCTAGCGGACAACCTGAGACATCACACCTGTCCGTGTTGCCATGTCCTCTATTTTTACACTAGCACTGAAATAAACACTGCTGGAAAAAAAAGCATTTCAAGTTCAAGTTCAAGTTCAAGTGGCTTTATTGTCCTTTTAACCACACACAGCTGATACAGTACACAGCGATATAAAACAACATTCCTCCAGGACCAGGGTGCTACATGAACAACAGAACTAAATAAGAGCTACACATTACTACACAGGACTAAATAAAGTGCACGCTGGTCAACACCAGTACTGTCCTTTACTGTCAGCGCAGTGCCGTCCTGTACAGATTACAGTATTACACAAATCTCTAATGGTTTCCATCACACAATGAGAACTGGCTAAACGCCTGAACCCTTCCAGTTCGGCGTTTAAACACCACCAGAACCACCTTTTATCATTCATCATTCAGTCATTCATCTTCACTGTCTCCTCTATCCATCAATCCGGAGTCTATACTAGGAGGATTGGGTATCTCACACACACACAGCCACCTACTAGGCCAAATGACCTCAAGTTGTTCTTCTTGTTCTTCTGGCTGCTCCTGTTAGGGGTCTCCACTATGGATCACTGGTCCACGTATTTGATTTGGCACATTTTTTTTTTTAAATGCCAGACGCCCTTCCTGACACAACCCTCCCCAAATATATCGAGGCTTGGGACCTGCACTGAGAGCGCACTGTTGCATGGCTGGGGTTGGGTCCTCAAGTGGACCTGATGTATTTTCTGCAATCCCAAACCCAGACCACTTTACATTTTTATAGGTTAGGACTTATAAATTCATATTTAACTATTTCAGCATATTTTCCTTTTCATGTTCTAGACCTCTGTTCCACTGAGTCAGAGTCACGTGATGTTGTCGAGGAACTAGTGGAGATAGACAACAGAGAAATTTATCCATTTTTTATTGCTGAGTCCTACACTAGTGCAGCTTGGGCACGGTGGTGAAAAAGACTAGAGTAACTATTAAAAAATGGGTTGCTTCAGTGTGATTTGCTGTAATGTTTCAAAATACTTCTTCATAGTCAGTGATATTTCTCATATTCATTTGTAAAATAAATTAATAAAACAAAATAAGAGATTGTTCAGGAAACCCTGAATTAGCATGTTTGCTGGAGAGTGGAGAATGTAAAACCTCACACACAGTAAGCCGAGCCCAGGGTCACACTGGGGACACCTGCTATAAAGGATTTATAGAATATAAATAGAATATAATTTATAGAAAGTCATGGTGAGTAGAGTTACCACCTCATAGCCTGAGGTCCCTGGTTTGATCTGCTAAATCGCACTGTTCAGCAATTTTATACTCAAGCAGGTCGTCTGCATATAAGATGTACGCAGTACATTAGTGAAAATTACATTAGTGACTAGTATATTCGTGTGTATGTCCACAATCAGGACCGTCACTGCTAGATATATTGTAATATTTAAAATAACATCATTTACATTTACATTTACATGTAACATTTTAATGAAATGGTATTTATACAATACAGTTTTCCAAAACAGTTCTGATTTTCATCAGGGTCTTAAAATAATCTTGTTTCATTACACATCTTGTCATAAATATATATAATATTCATCAGAGTGAATAAGGAATAAGCAAATTTACTTCCACACAAAAAAACAACACATAGTTAAAGTAATATTTAATTTAATGTATTTACTGTAGTTACAAATTTCTACTGATACCCAATTTCACCTGTTAATTCACTACATTTTCACTACATCAGAACCATAAACAAAACACACAAATACATGTAATTATTGTTTACATCACAAAAAGAAAAGAAAAGAAAAAATGGTATTTTGTTTGGGCGCCATCTAGCGGTTAGAATGATCAAATGTAAGGAAAAATCACATTAAATGAGGTGGAAGGTGGTGAAAATGTTTTATTCATATTTTAAATATTTTCTTTCTCAAATACAAACAGGTAGAATTACCTGTAATTTAATTTAATTGTGATTGTTAGTTAAAAGCTTATAGAGCAAGACTGAGCAAGAGTGAACTCTTTCTGTGATTTTTTTTTTTATTTGTCAAAAATCAGTTATTTGGTTGTTAATTCATCTTTTATAGCCACTTCTATAAATCCACTGCAGAAACCAGCTGGAGTACGTGGAGCATGCAGGTGTCCTGACCGTTAGGAAGCTTCAACATGTTCCTTTCTGAAAACCTTTTTGGGGTGAGATCTCATCACATCTTCTTGTTGAAAAGAGGACAAATATGAGCTGCAATCCAAAACCTCAGCACAACCACAGAGAAGAAGATTAACTTCTCAGAATGCTGGTGAGATCAATTTCACCCCTTCATTCACTGAGAAACTTCATTAAAGGACATGAAGGAAGTTTCAGATGAAGCCAAGAACAAACCAGAGCAGACAGTTCTGTTACTCTCCTGTACAGAGGACAGAAATATTCCTGCACTACATGTTGTCCAGTTTGTACTAGAGCTGGACAATATGTAATATGTAATATATAAAATATCGCTATCATGATAAATTGTCACAATTTTCTTGGATATTGTGATAACGTTTTATACATTTTATAAAATAAATTTAATTACAAACTGCACAGAAGCAGCTGATTTGATGTCAAAAACTTGCACTTAAAAAAAATCTGTACATATTTAATTTTTTTATATTATATTTTACATAAATAAATATATTTTTTCCAACATTAATAAATCAGTTTTTAAAAACAGCTGGCAGTTTGTGCACAAACCAGTATATCATGATACGATATATTTGTCAGTTTGTCCAGATTTTTTAAAAGATAAAGTTCTTCCACCATTTGTGAAGGTGGATAATCATGTGTGTGTGTGTGTGTGTGTGTGTTACACATTGTTTTACAGTAAATTCTATCAAAACACCTCACTCAGAACTGCGGGTTAGAGCCTGCTCCCTCACTTACTTATAACAATCAGATGATTTCGATCAGTGCATTGATTTAAAATGCAACGATTCGATTATTGATTATAATTGATTACAATTTGATTATTTTCGAGTGGTTATTTCAAGTGGTTTGTAAAAAAATATATATGGTACTGTGCAAAAGTCTTTTTTTTCCAGTACAAACTTTGTTATTTTCTGACTTCTACATTATTGATTCAGTACAAAAACATTTTAGATTCCAAACATTAGTTTTCCAGCACAGAATGAAACGTTACAGAAAAATGTTTGTATGTCAGTCAGACACTTTTCAGGTAAAAACATAATGAAGGCTGCTGGGTTTCGCTGCAGAAATAAGAAGCGAGTCGACAGTCAAAGTCTCCAGAAGAACTGTGGCTGCTTCTGCAAGATGCTCAGTAACACTTCCAGCTCATTTCCTTATAAAACTGCACACACTGCACCTCAGATACTGCTTTATTTTATTTAAAGCGAAGGATCGTCACATTAAATACTGACTTTGTTTCATTTATTACTGTTTACTGCTCTTTATAGGATTTTTTTAATGTAGAAACATTTAGTTTCATTATTTTTGAAGACGTCTTTGCTGTACAGCATTTCTTTTTCACAGTACTGTGTATATTTATAGGTTTAAACTGATGAGTAAATAATTTAATAGGCTCGTAAGGTAATTTGACTGTAACTCTGATACTTTTAAAATAGTCCTTCTCTCTGTGATCAGTCAGAAATGAACAGTAGGCCTACCCTAGATTCTGAACAAAGTTGGTCACATATCAATCAGAGGTTATTAAATCGAATCAGATCGGATCAGATTCACTGGTATTATCAAATATCGAATTGTTGCCTCAAGCATCCAAATCGCATCATCTAGATCATATCATGTGGAGGTTTACAGCTCTAATCCATTCTGTTGTACAAATGCAACTCATTTGGTCAGATTCCCCAAAATACAAACAGTAGTGGTCAGAAAAATCGCAAATAAAAACTTGCCTGTGAAAAAGTCAGTTCACGAATGGGAGAATGAAAAGGTAGCTTTCGGTAGTGGTTTAATTTTACGCTGTGTTGGGTTTATCTAGTCGAGCTTGAACCCAGTGAGACTGGAAGCCAACAGAAAATAAAATGACACGGCTTCTGTCACTTCTTCCTGAAAATACAAAGAAAGCCATGGAACTGGATTAAGCAACACTCACCTCTCCATCATCTGATCTTCACGTCCTTCTCCTGGTGCCACTTACATTCCACATCCGATTAACATTTATTTATGATGTAAAGATCACACATTGACTAGTGTTTAATCTTTTTAAACCTTCATTTTGTATACATGGATCTTGTGTTGAGTGAGAACTTTGTGGATTTCTCACATTCTTCTATCTTCACATACAGAAGAGACACGTTCTGCTAAGGAGGGTGAAAATGTAACGCTGCTGTTACAGTAAAATACTGAATGATGGTGTGGTGTGATGATGATTATTCATCCTATCATCATCCTCATGTGCTTTATTCCTCTTACACCACAGTGCCAGGTAGAACTTTGATAGAGCTGCAGCAGCTGAAACCAAGTTCTGTGTCTAGTTTATTATTTTAACATGTAAATGTTTATTAAATTAACATTTACAGTTGTACCAAGTGACGTAGGTTCAACACAGTAGCAGCCGCCGTCCATTCGTTAGCTTTAGAAAAATGTTTTGCATCCATAACTCACCCAAACATTAACTGTCATCTTTTCTCAGGGTCAGATTCAAACGAGGAACTGCATGAGGTCAAGTTAAAAGACAGAGAGAATCTCTCTCTCTCTCTCTGTCACACACACACACACACACACACACACACACACACAAGTGTTGAGCGTTCAGGACTTCCTGTATTGATGAAGCATATACATATCAACAGTTTTGTAGTACAACATGTTTCATAGTCATTTTTTTCCCCATGATTTCAATTTTTACAAGAATAAAAAATGAGCAGGTGGAAATGAAATGTACCTTTTCATCCTTATCTCTATGGCAACAAACATTTTGTTTCTGATGGAGCAGAGTCTCAGTGTCAGTCTCTCACTCTCTCTCACACACACACACACACACACACACTTGCTTTTATTCCGAAAGTATCATCATTATATATTTTTTGTCTGTAATGGTGCCTTAACTCCCTATTCCCTACAAACACAGCAGGGAATTCTGGGTATGCCGCACTCATCCTTTGTACCCTAACCTACTGCAGTGCATTGTGGGATTTCCTGTGTGCACTCGATTTCCTCCACTTTGCATTCAGACTACAAAATGGCCAAAAAAAAAAAAAAAATAGTGCACTACGTAGGGAACAGGGTGTGATTTCAGACATAGCTGTTTGTTTTGATGAAAATGTAACAACACAGGCACATCATAGGCTGCTTGCTCAGTCTCACACACACACACACACACACACACACACACACACACACACACACACACACACACACCCCTTCAAAGGCAATAAATGTCCGTTCTCCACGGCAACAATGTCTCCGTGGCAACAAGATTTCGTCTGTGTGAAGGAATGACGCCGTAACGGAGGCATAAATGATGAGTAAAATACTGCTTTAAAATCAAAATGGGTAAAAATAATTACTTGAATAATAATAATAATAATAATAACAATAATAATAATAATAATACACGTGTCGGCTTCTTGTTCCCAAAAACACTGCTGAATAAAACAAAGTAATGAGCTTTAAACGGAATTAAAACTCAAATGATATGAAAAATGAAAGTTTTTCATCCGGCTTCGTCTTCTTTCCTTCCTTCCACTGTAGTGTTGATTTTTTTTTTTCCTTTCAGACTTTTCCCCCATGATACAGGTAGATTATTAACAAAAATTTTTTTTTCTTTGTCACGACAGTTTTTTTCTTTGTGTTCTTTAAAGAAAGTTTATAATTTTTTTTTTACATTCCGGTCAGTTGATCCATAATCAATAACGTCTGTAAAAGCGCTGGTCTCAATCCTTCTGCTCGGTCGCACTCGGCGTCTGCAGAGAGAACGCACAAACCCTCCACATCAGACCCTCATACAGGAAAAGGAAAATACAACACTAAAATGTGACCTTACTTTTACAGAATGATTAGCATGACTTTCCCAGAGACTGTTTTAGCTAGCCTGTGAGGTAATTAGCCTAGGGTTGTTAAGTACACACTTGTGCATATTTATCTGCTCGTTACTCATGCTATTTGGATGCTTGATTACAGATGTACACACACTTAAACACAAGAGTACCCGAAAATGCCATATGCAAATCACATTCCAGGTGAAACACGGGAAATGTGAAGCTCATCATAAATTAAGATCAGGTTGCACAGAACAGTAAAAGAAAGTAAAGCTTAGCTACAAAACATAAAATAAGCTACAACCTTAAAAAAGATTAAGACCCACAAAAAGATAAAGTTTATATATCTACAAAAGTTAATGCTCAGGTAACATCTAGAAAAGTTGAGCTCTAGATAAAACACAGACTAGGTACAAAGCATAAAGGTTTTTAATTTAAAAAAAAAAAAGTCAAACCTAGAAAATGAAACCTTGAAAAAGTTCAGCTGAGGTATGATCGCAGGTTTAAAAAAACTTTTTAGAAAAGGTAAATCTCAGGTATCATATAGAAAAGGTAAATCTTGGGTAGAAAAGGTGAAGCTCAAACAAATTAAAATTGAATTAAAAAGTAAAAAGAGTGACACTTGGGTAAAATCTAGCTAGGGTTAATTTAAAAAAGATCAAACTTGCATGAAGGTAAAATTCAGGTAAATCCTACAAAAGAAAGATCAAATCTGTGTAAAATCTGAAAAGGGTCAAATTCATGTAAATTTGGTAAAGTTGTATCATCCAATTAGTAAATTAAACAATGTTAATTAACTCGTGAAATAATTCTAATAATAAAGTAAGAATAGTTAAGGTTGTACTAACATTTGATGATTGTGTGATTAGTGTGTCTTCAGCCTCTTTCTGACTGCTCCTGGTGTGCAGCTGCAGGTTTGGCTGGTCTACTATTCTGTGGAAACTGAAAAAATAAATAAATAAATAAATAAACAAAAAAATTTACAATATATATATCAAATTTTCATACGTAAAGGTTAATCAGCATCCAAGCATCTAAGTTATTCTTCTTACCTTGTGCTTTGGACACCTCAAGGAGAAATTATCTTCATTTAGACAGCAGTCTTAAAAGAAAAAATAAAAGAAAAACAAAAACTAAATCAGGGCCCAGAGTTTGTCCTTCAACAGGCATTACAAATCTGAAAGCAGTGTTGAGGTTTAACTTCAGGGTTACATGACACATATTATCGCCATAATGGTCGGCGCTAGTCTACTGACGTGTCTACAGAAAATATGCAACTCTCGATTTTTTGCCTCTCGATCTAGATCAAAAGTCAGAGCGAGTCAGCGGACATCCAGCACATTTGAGTCACGATCGCCTACTAATCAGAAAAAAACATTTTTTAAGTTGGTATGGTGTTTAGTTGAGTTCAGTTCAGCAACACTCTGTAATGTGTGATTCCTAGTTGTTAGCATGTATTCTCCAATTTATCACTGCAGAAATATAATGCAAGCGGGTGCAAGCGCCAGGACCAAACATGCCAATGCTGAAATGGGTGGAGTTGCAGAAACAAGTACAAGTAGTCCACTTATCAGTTTATACTAGTCAGCCACTTCTACAGATAAAATCTACATGTAATCTAATTGTATACCATTATGCAAATGCTACTTGGCTCAGCATTTTTAACAGGAATAAATTAAATCACACCTAATTTACAGCTTGTAACGATGGCCAGGAAAATGCCAAGAATATATCTACTACTACTACTACAAAAAAAAAAAAAACACTAATTCTGGTACCTTATGCAATAGGATGCCCAAAATAAGGCCCAGAAAATGTGCAATACCTGCTTTTATTCTTAATATATTAGGATTCTAAATGTCGTATAATGTATCTTGGCTTGAATCCTCATATATTAAAGAAAGTAAGAGACATGCCTCACCTGCCTCTACAGCACACAGGTAATGATACCTCAGTGTGCAGCCTTTACTATAGCAACCCAGAGTGGAACCAGCCATTTCACAATGAGAACAGCTCTGACGAAACACAGATACACAGAAGATATTTCTTAAATGTACAGCGTCAATATTCATATGGCAAATTGATGAAATGTTTTGTTAGGAATGTCCAGTAAAATATAGAATTACAGTGAGTGATTTAGTCTCAACAGGGAAAGGCAACATTCACATGGTAAAACAGTTAACATTTAGAAACATTTTAATTACAGCAGATCCTGTGCCTTATTTTACTGTTTGTATGTTTTAACCTAAATTTCTGTAACTTAAATTAGTACACACTCTATGATCTGCTTTAATTAAAAGGTAATGCGACATACATGGCCAGGTGCACTTCTTCAACTATTCATGGAAGACATATAGATACACAAAATATATGACTTCAACTCACTGTTTCTCTGGCACCATCTAGCGCCTCCTGGAGGCCATACAATCTCCCATTGACCAGGTAAACACCACTAGTCCAGACGATACAGCTCTCGTGGACCCAAAGCTCCTTTGGATCTAAGGGCACGACCGGGAGCTGAGCAAGCTGAGCCAAAGGCCCCAAGGAATCAAGGCTGGGTGGTGGAGGCTGGAAAGGCAGTGAAGCTTTGCTGTTAATTGGAATTGTGCGAGGCAACTCCTCACTAGATTTGTGTCTCCTCTTGAAACGTGGATGGGAAGTCAGCTTTCGATGCTGTGGTCGTTGCTGCACCTCATCTGCTTTCTGCTCTCTTCTCTGGTTCAGTTCATTCTCTAGTTCAGGTGGGTCTAAGGTAATGAGTGCCCCTTCTGGCATCAGATTCCAGTTTTGCTCTGGTGCCTTGGTGGTGGTACTGAGACATGGCAGGTTTTCACTCACTGCAGGGGACACCGGGTTTGTGGTTTGACTTACTGAACAGCTGGTGTCTGCTGAGCTGATGTCTGGAAGATATACAGACTGAATGTCTGGGACAGTTAATTCTGTTGATACAGAAGATGGATTTGACCCTGCATTGGCCGCCCCAGTGTTTGACAAGATCTGTCGAATTTGGGGTTGGTTCTTCGGGAATTTGGCAGCATAATCAGCTGGGTAGAAGGGACCATAGAGATCCCCAAGATTCTTGTAATTTGCCCATTTCTGGCAAAGGCAACACAACAAACGACCAGCGTGCCCAGACTCAGACATCACAGGGCCTGGGAGGACGTATCCAGATGTGGGAATAGACTTTCCTGACTGCATGACGGAATCATTTGGCTCATCAATCCCTTTTTCCTGCATCCTCTCAATTTCCCTCTCTTTTCTGACCATCTGAGATATCAGAGAAACATTTGAGATGCCATCAACCCCAGAACTACCATTTTTGCCTCCTCCTTTTGATTTCTCATCTTCGGAATTAACTACTGTACACACAGCTCCAATTTCAGTTATCTTCCTTTCAACGTGTACATAAGGTGAGAACGTGTTTTTCCTAGTGTCTTGCAAAGTCCCTGCATTTCCCACAACAACAGTCTGAGGATCCAGCTCTTCTTTAGAGGTCATTCCTCTACTTTTCCTCCACTGTCTGCTTTTTGAGCCAGTTCCTTCATTCCCCTCTTTTCCCTTTCTCTGCCTGTGTTTTATTGGTTTCATATCCACCTCAGGCTGGTTGTCTTCACCCTCTATCTCCACCTTTACTGGTTGGCTCTGCGTAGTAAGATCCACAGAGGGACAAGGTTTCTGTTCAGGTAAGGTTGCTGTTACGATTGCTTCTCCTGGCATGCTGGAATTTGATGCAGGTTGAGGAGTAGCAGCAAGAGAACCAGCAGGAGGAGTATGAGGAGCTGATGTTACAGTGGAAGTGGCACTCTGTACTTGGACTTGTACACGTTTTTGTTTATTTACACTTCCTACTGGTCGTCCCTTCTTTTTGCCTGAAGGGAAATAACCTTTGGGAACAAAGCTCTCTTGTAGTTTGGAGTCTGATCCTGTTGTTCTTGGTGAGCCTAACTCATGCTGTGGAGGTCTGGAGAGCAGGTGGTGTCCTGGACTTTGGCCATGGGGTGGGGTTGCTCCATAGAAATCCCCTCCAGGATAATCATCAAAACCCATGCCAGTCTCCTGAAGTTTCTGCCTCAGTAGGTTAGCAGCAGACTGCTCTCCTCGTCTTGTCTCCAGCTGCTGGTAGGTGTTAGTGAATTGTTGTATATCGGACAATGCAGATGAAGATGGAGGAGGGGAACCTTGCACAGGACGAGGCAATGGAGGTGGTGGGGGAAGGGGTCCTAATAGTGTAAACTCATCCTTATCACCTTCATCGGTCCCAGGCGCTGAAGATCCAGTAGTGCCTAACCCAAAGTCAAAGTCTGTTGGCAAATTTCTCAGAGTAGAACCAGTAGACCCAGTCACACTCTGTTTGAGAACTTGAGAATCACAAGAATATCCATCTTCTGCTCTGTAAGGCAAAAGATCATCTAAAGAATGAGCTTCATCAAGGTAAGGTAGACATCCACTTTCTCTGTGAGGTGCATTAGAGAAGGGTGCTCCAATTTCTGGGTCAGGTATATCAGAACTGTAACGTGATACATCTGAATAATCAGCGTCTGTGTGGCTATTACTGTAACTGGCTTTTTTATTTGGAGTGATTTTTTGAACTATTGCTTCCAGTTTCAATCCCCTTCCCTTTCTTGGTGGTAGAAACTTTGTTTTCACCTGTGGGGGTGAGTTAGCACTTGGAGGTTGAAACGGTGTGCTGGGAGAAGCTAGTTTAGGACGAGAGTCTACACTGCTTGAATCACTCTCATTTAGGGGTCTAGATTCAGCATGGGCTACCGGAGAGTGATGAGATGACACACCCCTGTTGCCAGAAAAATCCTGATGCTGCCTCTTGGCAGGAATGGGAGAAATGAAAGACCGAACTCTCCTCCTCATCATTAATGGGTTAGTTTCTGCTGCCCCTCCAGTTTTGCTCTGTCGATGTCCTTGGGGAACACTTGGGGTAATAATACTGCTGCCTGAACCGCCTGAACCAGCAGCTGCAGGTGGATGGAATGACTTTGCTGAATCTTCTGTAATCCCTCGGGAGACATCTGCATCCAGGGGCTTGGGACCACTGGTTGGTACAGAGCCAACAGACTTGTGAGAAGGAGCCAAAGAGTGTAGCTGCTGGTTTCCAGTTCCTTCTCTTTCAGCATAGGACTCCCACATTTTCATATCATAGTGAGAGCCAGGGTATGAGTGTTGTCTTGATAACTTCTGGTCAGGGTTTTGGGTAGAGTTGTGATGGATGGAAACATCTTTATGTCTATTACTGCTGGTTGACCAGTCAAATCGGTCATTGATGCCATGTGGGTGCTGAAGAGGAACATGGTGAGAATATGCTTGTAATTTGTTTACTGGAGGTGGGACATGACTTGGAGATGATACTGAATGGAATGAATTGGGAGAAGGATGATGAGCATTCATTTTGGGGCCATCAGCTGTATCACTAAACCCATAAGCAGGAAAACCTGCAGATGATCCATCAACAGCCTGGGAGAAAGGTTTGCATCTGGGTGGTGATGAAAGAGGATTAGTGGAAATTTTAGAGTGATATAAGGCATTGCTGGAGGGATCACTAATCCCTTTTCCACTACTCTGTCTATGCAACTCAGAAATAACTTCCATAGGTGCATGCAAGGACTTACTAGGCTCTTCCTTAGGTAAAATCGCACTGTGTCCATCTCCAAGTTGTTTTCCAAGTTCTTTGGGGGTTATCTTAGAAGCTTTTTCCAATTCATGCCCTTTTACATCTTTTACATCCTCCTTAGTGCACCCTTGCTCACTTGCAGAGGATGAGAGGGGGTGTTGAATGACTGAGGATCCAGATGTCCCACAGTGACTTCTTTCTTTCTCTGAAGTGGTCCGTCGTGATGGAGATACATCACAGATTACAGAGCGCCTTTCTGAAGATAAGGACATCTGAGATTGGGTCTGATTTATGGATTCTGAATTTCGAGATAATTCTTGGTCAGATTCTTGTAAAAGCAACTGCTGGACAGCAGAAGGTGGTGTAGCCAGGCTTGGGGTTTTTCTGTGGGGCAAGGAATAGTCTGCCAAGTTAATGTGCTTAGGAGGCGTTACTGTTGAAGGATCTGAGGACTGCTGTATATTAGTGGAATGGCTGGGAGACATAGTTATTGTGCCCTTCTCTGATGAGATTCCTTGATCCCCCTTAGGCCTTTGTGCTTCGGAATCCCAAGAAGGATGAAGAAGACCAAGGCCCATCTCAGGGTCTGGTCCCTGATTTAGAGAGTGATGCTTTCCTGTGGCCATTTGTTGATGAATACTGGCACCACCCATTGCTGATTGGTCCATTCCATGAGGCCTCACGTTTTCAGTCACACGATAGGGGAGTCTAGTATGGTAATGATGCTGAGACATATTTTGAGGTTGATGATGACTACCAGATGTTTGTTCGGGACGGCAATAGCGCCGATCTAAATGATAGCCTTGCAGGACTTCTTGTAAAAGACTGGGATACGGTTGCTGCAACTGCAAATTACTATCCTGACCTCTTGATCCTACACCACTTTTTCCCATCACTCCTAGAACACCAACATCCTTTCTAGATACATAACCAAAGTTAGACTGTGATTGATGGTATTCTTGGTATCTGTTTGCACCTATTCCACCCCCTGGTCCAGCTCGTACCTTGATCTTTGCACCCATGCAAGCACTGTATGGCATTTCAGGATTGCAATATTTGTAAGAACCAGATTGACAGTGATTTGAGGACACATTTTGCCCAAACTCAGTTTTAGGGGAGACATCATAGTGTGCTGTGAATGTTTCCATTTCCCCATCTCCGTTGTGACTCCCAGAATCCCTAAACATGTTTATGGAATGTTTCTCCTCAGGATAGTTGAGCTTGCCCATGTCCGACGAAGTGCCATGGTGAGATGTAACCTCTGTTTGCTTAAGTCCCTCAGGACTTTGTTCAGAACGTGCAGAAACAATAACACCAACTCCGGAATTGGACTGTTCTGGAGTGTTTAAATTTCTACTGAGAAAATTCTGCAAGTTGTTTTTCTTGTCATCCTTCTCATTCTCATTTTGTTCAGCTGGGCCTGATTGTTCCACCTTTACACTGGCCAAAGTCTGTGTATTCTTTCCATTATCCAGTTCTTGATGAGAAGGCTCTTCATGTTTAACTGTGTTTTTTTCATCTTTCATATCTGAAGTCTTTTTCTCCTTCAGTCCAGTTTTTTCATCACTGTGACTAAGATCAGGCTCAATTACACAATTTGATTGTACAGAATGAGCAGGAGAAGATGCAGCAGATGATGAGGCTGAGGGAGCAGGTGCACAAGAAGATGCATTTGGGCTTGGTTCTGGAGCAACACAGGGTGGAGACGAGGATGACGGAGCTTGGGTTTCTGGTGCCTTAATCTGTGAAAAAGGTTTTGCACCCTGACTAAACGATTGTTTGACTGATCCCTCTGTGACTCTTTCATCCATTTGTAGATGCCGACCAGGACGACTTTGTCCTGTCTGAGTTTGGGTCTGATTCGTAGTTGCTGAGTAGTAGTTAGCGGGTTTAGATTCAGTGCTAAATCCATCTGGTTGTCTCACTTTTTCCTGTTCTGAATGGTCACGGTGATTCTTACTTGCCTCCTCTGGTTCAGATGCCAAAACATCTCCACTTTCTTCATTTGCTGTGCTTCGACAAACAGCACTAGCATTTCTGTGTTTCTGCTGATTGCCAGCTGTCAAGTGAGGCTGATGTGTGCTATCTCTTCTTTTCTTCTGAGAGAGCACAGTGTCTGTTAGCATTGTATGTTGTACTGTGTTGGGCAAATTAGCCACTTGGGATGTGAGGGCATTTAGACTATTCAGTCCAGGGTCTTGAGAGAGCTTGTCCTGTGGGTACAGGGATGATGAGGTTTCTTCCCGTTGTCCACCTCGTAGACCTACTCCCATTCGATTCTGATTAACAGCAGAGCTCACTACGCTACCACAACTACTAATACTGCTATTAGAACTAGGAGTTGGACTAAGCTGTGGCATGGTATGTTGGGCCCTAATATGGCTGTGACTGCTACGGGGATTTAAAAGTGAGGAGTGCAATGATGCAGAACTGCCTGGCCCTTCTGAAACACCCATGAGAGGGGAGGAGGAGGAGCTGCAGCTTGGAGAGTGGACAGCAGATGGAACAGGAGATGGATTAGAAATTGGGCTGAAATTTTGATTCATTTGAGTCTGCTGGTTTTGTGACTGCATGGGAGATTTGGAAATGTCCTGAGAGGCATGGTGTGGTGCTGCAGGACTTAAAGACACAGAGGACTGATGGTTTTTAGGGTGTGCGAGGCCAGGAGGCGCATGCTGCATCTTCATTGGAGCATCATAGGCTGCTCCAAGATTATGCTGAGGAGTGCGACGAGAGGCATGTTTGGGAACGGGATGAGATTGAGGTGAGTAAGGTGGATGGTTGGAAGAGGGGTAGCTCTGACCTGCATTCTCTTGGTGCCCGGAGTTGTTTGAAGCTGCAGAACCTGGAGTGGTGTTTGGATTGGAGTGAGGGGGTGAGTTGATTTTGGAGTCTATGTTTCCACTGCTCATCTCATACCTTTGTGGTGGAGAGTTGTACATTCCAACTGATGCTGTAGGCACATTAAGAGGAGTGTAGTGCCCAAAGTGAGACGATATTCTGTGTCCAGACAGAGGATAGGCCCGATGACCTTGATGTAACCCCTGGTGTGAAGGGTATTTTTGGCTATGTTGACGCTGGTGCATTTCAGCACCTGAAACTGGCTGCAGTGATGCATTCTGGGCCATACTAAACTGCTGTGTGGGTGAAAATGAACCACTACCACTGCTATTACTGTTAGCACTGCCACTACCAGTAGCAGCACTGGTGCTGTAGTCCATGGGGTAAGGGGACATCATGCCAGAAGATGGCCCAGACCCAGAAACATGTCTGTACTGGTATTCCATGTTCGAGTACCCAAACCCTGCTCCAAAACCCCCTCCTCCTCTTCTGTTCCTGTCTCGGCCACCCACTGGAAAATAATAATCCAAACTTTCCTTTCGGTAAGAGTTGCTACTGCTTCCAGCAGCCTGTGGTATCTCTCCAGCACCTCGCCTGGATCCATAGCCATGGATATGGGATGCTTGTCCGAGGTGCTGCTGCCCACGTAGGTGTGGGTGCTGCCCATGACTTTGGAGGATAGATTGCGATTGCTGCATGGCAGCATAATCTTCAATAGTCCTTGGAGATATCTGAGGATCTGATATGTGGGGTGGATATGGAGAACCAACCAAGTTTCCACCTCTGCTAGGAAATCCTGGAGGCAGAGTTGCAGGACTGTTAGAAAAGTTCTGCATTTTTTTGTGTGTTTTTTTGTGTTTGGTAAGCAATTGCTTAAGAGTAAGACTACTTCAAAAAAAAAAAAAAGAAAGAAAGAAAAGCTAAAACATAAAGGAATGCTGAAATTGTGTAAAAAATGTTCAACGTTCCACAGCAGGTTGTAGCTGATGGATAAAATAATCACGATTGTAGCAGCAACAGATAAAATTCGAACAGTTTTTGAAAAAAAAGGGGGCAAAAAAAACTTTTGATGTAGAAGTCAAAGGATGTGATGGTGACAAACTTAGCAGCAGTCACATCCATTCAGATAAACCGGTGTCATAATTTCCACTTTGTAGTCATACCAGCTTGGCACTAGATGTGTCCTTGTGCAAAAAATAGACATGACATGGGTAGCAAAGATTTCTTAGCCAAGAAATGGGCTAAGTGCTGGGGAGGAAAAAAAAAAAAAAAAAAAAAAAAAGCGTAACCAAAAGTGCAGTTTTAATTTTTCTTCATTGTGCTGAAGAAGTCAATCGTGAGTGATTTTAGGCATTTTTATCTCAGTATAACTAAAGATGTAGTTCATGTAGCAAAACACAACAATCAGCAAAACTCCTCATCAGGATGGCGCGAGATTCCACTAATGTTCTTAATTTTTATTTTAGGATTAATACTTTATGTATGCACTTCTCTTCTGCTTAACACTGTTCATCTCCTCTGCTTCATGGGAACAATAAGAAAAATCACTGGTCCCTGGTTGTCTTCTTTGCACAAATATTTGACATTTTCCCTTTAAAACAGTTTTAGACTAGAGTTTTTTCATTATGTAGTCCGGTGGAGTTCTGGTCATTATGCTCGGCCTGCTTTTGCTACCACATTCTCCGAACTTTACATTTGGCAAAGTCCTTATGTCCATTTTATCCCCATCTTTTGATTTTATAAGCAAGATATCTGAAAAAAAGCAAAAGACAGAAAATTAGTAGTGTATCTATACCGCAACTAGAATTTACTTGTTTTGTAGAAAGCTTATAAACTGTACATTAAGGGTCCTTTTACTGCATATAATGTTAACAAATGATCAGTTTTAGTAATTAATAAGTCATAAGTAATATTAAAGCAACAAAGTTAACATATGTATTAGCTGACATTTGTTTAGACATGAACTTTGGTCTTCAGGTATAAATACTGGAACTTGCATTGCAGACCTCGGGTATGAATATTTTAACCATAGAAGGCATTTATTAAGTTCATTAACACTGATTAATGCAGGCATGGATTGTTTGACGTATTTGGTTTATCATTCTGACAAAACTTTCAGTTAATACAAGTTCATGTTATTTATTTTATCTAAAAATCTTAACTGACAATTGACAAGTTTGCACATGCTCCGCTGAATAAAAATAATTATTTATATGCTTCACATACACCCATCAGTCCTTATCTGGTGGTGTTGTGTTACTGATTTCAATGTAGTTAATTGTTTTCTTGTGAAGTGGCATGGTTAAAGGAGAGTTAAGTAAGCAGGTCTGGAGAATTAATACCAGTTTGGATATTAATACCAAATATGACTTCAGTAGAAATGTGCACGAAAACATGAATAACGGGGAGGAGAGAAAGAGAAAGAGAGAGACTGAGCATTTAATTAGCACGGGCCCTAATGAGCAGCTTTGACACTTTAATGGGGTCATTAGTCATGAACCTGTCCTGTGACACGTGTCCATTGTTTCTTATACAATGCAGATTACTTTATGGCCACTGCCTTGCAGCTACAGTAATTCTGCCGCAGAAAGACAATAACTATGAGCTTTTCCACTGAAAATCAATCTTCTCTACACTACAGGATCCAAAGGTTTTCTCAATTTTCTAACTGTGGCCCCAAACATTTCATTCAAATCGTAACAACATTAACTGTTGCCATTGTTGATAGCAATCATTGCTGACTTCACTAAAATGCTCCTCTATGTGTTGTTATATTACTATTACTTTCTTTCCTGCTCCACTTTTTTACTTATACTAGTAAAGAATGATGGAAATCTTGCTGGAGAACTATTGATAAAAGAACTGATACTAACTGATAATTATTATTATTAGTAGAAGTACATTATGTTACGTTTTGTAAGTTGCTTAGTAATGAAATTGCCGCTCGTGTAATTCGATACCATTACTTCGCCCATCACATCATTTTAGGTGATGCTTTAGGTGATGTGAGATCACACACTGGGCAAACAAGAGCTTACAGATGACAACATACACATTTAAGCTGTTTAACATGTCTATACTAATGCATTAGTGAACTGAGAGTTGTAAAACTGAATACAGCTTTAAAATGTATGTTTTTTGGCCAGATTTTTGCTGTCGTATACATCGTACAACAATTCTTTGGTGGGCTGACATCGGCAGCCGTAAACTGAATAACAAGACATGTAATGTGATGAAAGACGGCTGATGACAAAGTTGTAAAATCTGAATGCGAGCGCTGCTACGACGGTCATCTAAAAGCCACCAATAGAAGGACAGCATGGGATGATGCCAATCTCATGGGACAGCTATGAATGCAAACAGAAATAAATTTTTTTTTTTAAAGTTAGCACATTAATTAACATATCGTTACCAGATTACAGCCCTAACCCCACATACAGTGAGTTGCAAAGCTATTGTTCAAGCTTTAACCTTATTTTCACCTTTTAAAACAAGTTTTTTCTAGGCATAACACCGCCAATTTTCTATACCGATAGTTTGTTTGTGTTTGTGCGAGCCCATTTTCTGCACGAGCCCAGATCGAGATGATCAAGTACGATTTCGTAGAGTAATTTTCTTTAATCACAGGTCTATCGAGAACAGCTAACCTTTACGCTAAAACATTACTGCACAGCCTGTTATAGCATAAGATTTAACCGTAAAAGACTGTCAGAAACACACAGGGTTGAGGTGGTTTACTAGTTTTGGCAAGTCTTTGAGCTGATAACTGGTAAGACACCACTAATGCCCCCTACCCTTAACCAAACTACCCCCTTTCCCTCAAGGACCCTTTGTAACATTACCCCTTTTCCATAAATATCTTTAATTGTATACCACCTTTCCTATTAATGCCAGTAACACTCTTCAAATACTAAATAAAACTGCCCTTTTACACTCTCTCAGTATTACCCATTTCCTCAGTATTGCCCCTTTCTCAATAATGTCCTGTCACACTAATTGCCCCATTCCTAATCCTGACAGTTGGCTAAAACTGCCCCATTCCCAGTAATACCCCTTCCTTTTTCCTCAATGCTAACGCGTTTTCTGAAATTACCCTCCGATTTAACATTTTCACCCCTTTTTTTGACATTATTGCCCCTTCCTTGCTTCCATCCTTCCTTCCTTCCCCAACACTGTACCTCAGAAGTTAGCATTAGCTAATTAGCAGGTTAGCTAGCATCACTGTGCTTATTGTGCAGACGCTAAATACAATGCAGCTACAACTCAACCGAATCGACGGTGTATATATATTTATATATATATATTCTTATACATCACAGCGTTGTTCGTTTTAATAGACAGCGCCTCATTAACGAATAAAACTCCAAAAATCGTTTTTTTAATGATCTGTTGGAGGATAATGTTATAACAACAAGAGAAAGAGAGAAACAGAGAGAGGGAGTAATGATGAAAAATAAAGCTGATGCAGCTAAGCTAGGTTCAGTCATCGTTCTGGTGTTTATTAGTTGTTCTAGGGTTATAAATTATTGGTTTAGAAATAAATGCCATATTCTGAAGTATTTAAAATAATAATAAATTTAGTCAGTAAATGTTTCGTGTGAGTGAAAGCGGCGTTGTTGAAGCGCATACCTGGAGGCCCGGAGCGCAGTGAAATCCCCGGACTCGAGTTCAAAGCCACGCCGCTTTTCCCTCACCGTTTTCCCGAAGCAGCGGCGGACAAAGTGTCGGAGAGGCCCGTCGCACTCCCGCACACGCACCGGGCCTTTTATTCTAATATAATCCCCCTTTTTCTTTTGTTCTAAAATAAACAAGAACCCTATCGGGGTGCCTGTAGGTCCCATAGGCAGTGAGGTCCATGCACCCCCGCCCCCTCTCTCTCTCTCTCTCTCTCCCTCTCTCTCTCTCTCTCTCTATCCCTCTCTCTCTCTCTCTCTCTCTCTCTCTCTTTAGGTGAACCCACCTATATACATCTGCTTAAAATTACACGCATTGCTTTTCCTTTTTCTTTTCTTTCTTTTTTGTTCCTTTAATACATACCGACCAGGGCGAAATGTTTCTGACTTTCACATCTCTCTCTCTCTCTCTCTCTCTCTCTCTCACACACACACACACACACATGCTTTTATAACGGATACGACATGATCATTTCGTCCTAACAGTTTTCCCCCCTTCTTTTCCTTTCCCTTTTTTGCAAGTAAAAGACCGCCTTGAACACACACACACACACACACACACACACACTCATATTCCTCCACCTCCCGCCTGCTTTTCATCAGACCCCATTCAAAATGATTTTTTTCCCCCTAAAATCAGATTCAGTGGGCGAAAAAAACTACAGGAATCAATTTTACAGTTTGTGACCCAAGAGCTCCAGCTGGAGAGTGAAAATAGTGCACTGAAAACATCACTTGTTGACAGAATGTTCAACTTTTTGAGTTTCTCTGTAAACAAGAAACTGTGACACAACTGTGATTGAAGGATGCTGGTGTGTGTTCGGTTTTCAAGGGGTGTGTATGTGTGCAATCAAGGACAACCAGCCCAAATTAGAGAAAATTAAAAATCATTTGTATAACTTCAGGTTTGGTTCATGAAGAACAAGAACAGCATCATTTCCACTTACAGCACAGAGAGATGAACACGTTTAGAAAAAACATGATAACACGACAATAAGTTACACATCCACAACATTCTCAGATTGAATGAATCTCAATCAATCAATCAATTAACCAATACACAAACCTTTTAAAAAGTTGTCCATAGCTTTTCAGTATTCCAGAAAATGCTAAGCACTGTGTTTCTCTTATAGATGTCCTCTCCACCATTTTTTGTACAAATGTTTGTCCAAACCTTTTAAAAAAGTCAGTCAGATCTGCACTGTCAGATTTGGTGTGATTTTTCAGATGCATGCATTAACTTCCATCACAGTGCTGACAGCAGCAGGCTAGCTTGCTTGCTAACTGAAAGGCAGGCCGGACCAGATAAAATTCTCAAACCAAATAACAAAACTGAAATTAAACAGACAAAGGATCAGTTGTGGGGACCTACTGTAGGTGCAGGATCAACTATGGGGTTAGGAACTGCTGTAGGACGAGGATCAGCTGTGGAGCCAGGAGCTACTGTATGGGTAGGATTACCTGTGGAGCCAGGAGCTACTTTGGCAGTAGGATCAACTCTGGGGCCGAGAGTTACTATAGGGTTAGGATCAGCTTTGGAGCCAGGAGTTACTGTATGGTTAGGATCAGCTTTGGAGCCAGAAGTTACTATATGGTTAGGATCAGCTTTGGAGCCAGGAGTTACTGTAGGGTTAGGATCAGCTTTGGAGCCAGAAGTTACTATATGGTTAGGATCAGCTTTGGAGCCAGGAGTTACTGTAGGGTTAGGATCAGCTTTGGAGCCAGGAGCTACTGTGGCAGTAGGATCAACTCTGGGGCCGAGAGTTACTGTAGGGTTAGGATAATCTGCGGAGCCGGGAGTTACTGTAGGGGCAGTTGTTAGTGATGAGGCCTACCACCACTGTGTCGTCAGCGAACTTCACCAGCTTGTTGAAGCTGTGTGTGGCCGTGCAGTCACTGGTGAAGAGGGAGTACAGCAGGGGGCTGAGGACACAGCCCTGAGGGGCTCCAGTGCTAAGGGTGGGGGTATAGGGTAGGATCAACTGTGGAGCCAGGAGCTACTGTAGGCTTATTATCAACTGTGGAGCCAGGAGCTACTGTAGGGGTAGGATCAGCTGTGGAGCCAGGAGCTACTGTAGGGGTATGATCAACTGTGGGGCCAGGAGCTACTGTAGGGGTAGGATCAGCTGTGGAGCCAGGAGCTACTGTAGGGGTAGGATCAACTGTGGGGGCATGAGCTACTGTAGGGGTAGGATCAGCTGTGGAGCCAGGAGCTACTGTAGGGGTATGATGAACTGTGGGGGCATGAGCTACTGTAGGGGTAGGATCAGCTGTGGGGCCAGGAGCTACTGTAGGGGGAGGATCAACTGTGGAGCCATGAGCTACTGTAGGAGTAGGATCAACTGTGGAGCCAGGAGCTACTGTAGGAGTAGGATCAACTGTGGGGCCAGGAGCTACTGTAGGTTTAGGATCAACTGTGGGGCCAGGAGCTACTGTAGGGGTAGGATCAGCTGTGGGTCCAGGAGCTACTGTAGGGGGAGGATCAGCTGTGGGGCCAGGAGCTACTGTAGGTTTAGGATCAACTGTGGGTCCAGGAGCTACTGTAGGGGGAGGATCAGCTGTGGGTCCAGGAGCTACTGTAGGGGTAGGATCAGCTGTGGGGCCAGAAGCTACTGTAGGGGTAGGATCAGCTATGGGGCCAGGAGCTACTGTAGGGGTAGGATCAGCTATGGGGCCAGGAGCTACTCTAGGGGTAGGATCAGCTGTGGGTCCAGGAGCTACTGTAGGGGGAGGATCAGCTGTGGGGCCAGAAGCTACTGTAGGGGTAGGATCAGCTATGGGGCCAGGAGCTACTGTAGGGGTAGGATCAGCTGTGGGTCCAGGAGCTACTGTAGGGGGAGGATCAGCTGTGGGGCCAGAAGCTACTGTAGGGGTAGGATCAGCTGTGGGGCCAAAAGCTACTGTAGGGGTAGGATCAGCTGTGGGGCCAGGAGCTACTGTAGGGGCAGGATCAGCTATGGGGCCAGGAGCTACTGTACAGGTGGGAACTTTTTTATTTCATTCCACTGGCTCCCTAAACCATTTTAATTGTGGAACATAGTTAAACAATATGAAACCCTCTCGTTCACATCAAAAACACCTATATAGTACTTGTCCAGATTGCACATACATTCTGTATGAATATAACACTAAATATATTGGGGCAAAATGTGGACAGAATGGAACCAATATGGACACACACAGCTTATAAACACAACTCAGTATCCGAGAGCTTAACATTCCACGTGTGCTCATTACTTAGCAACATTCTGTCCCACTGCCCTATTGCCCTGCAAGCACTTCCCATACTTTGAGATCTATTAATGGAAGGAGTTTGTGCAAGCAAATAAGACGCAGAGTAAATGGAATACCAGTAACGTACTGTATTTAAGCTTCACATTTACAAACCCCAATAATTTTTAAACACTTATTTCACCAGGTTACTCATGTTACTGTTAGGAAAAAAATAGCTCTGAACATCATCTGTGTCTAACATAAAATCATATTTTGTTTTGTATTAAGGATAAATTATTAATGATAAACATGGGACTTCTGCAGCAGAATTGTGTGTGTGTGCGTGTGTGTGTGTGTTATTGTTTTTTGTTTGTTTGTTTGTTTGTTTTTGTGTGTGGTTCTGCAGTGCCCAGAGCAGTTTTATGGTTCTGGATAAACTGATCATCTATCACATCTCCAACCAAGTATTGACAACCCGACTCTCCATCTCCATCTCCCCAGCTTTCTCTTCCTCCCTCCTTCTCCTTCTCCCCTCTTTTTCTCTCAACAACTGTTCTATTCCCCTGTTCCTATGCAGATACACGTCTATTTCCACCATGGTTACCATGGCAACTGTGTCACGGAAGCCTAACTGTGGATAATTTATAGGCCACATATTTACACCCCTCAGACAAACACACACACACACACACACATACACACACCTGTTAATGAGTATATAAATATGAGCAATGTCAGGATAACAAAAAACACTACACAAACTGTGTCATCATTGTCGTCGTCATCATCTTCATCTTCGTCATCGCCACACCCTGCTGCCACAGCACCTACAAACGATGCCTAGTTTGAGTAAATCAAACCGCTTATTTGAGAAGCGTTATCAGTTTATAACGGTTCTAAGAAATGTTCTATATAAATTACGTTTATTAATACTAACGTGCCCCTGTGATGGACTGGTGAGCTATCCGGGATGTATTTCTAAGTTGCACCCAGTGTTTGTGGACTAGATTCTACAGACCTGACCAGGATAAAGGTGACCAGGAACTGAACATGAATGAATGAAAATATGAATGAATATTATTATTCTATTATTATTCTATTATTATTCAGATTATGCTCTTTAAATGAGTGGAGGAACATCTCCAAAATTATAAACACATGCATTCAGTTTGACTTTAACACACAGATCACCACATACCTGATCATCAGTAAAACTGATTACAACATAATTGATCACCTGGTGAAGTTGGTTAGAACATACTAGCTCACCACAGAACTGATCAGTTCAAATCAGATTGCCTGTAGAGCTTACACTGTACACTGTACATGATCATTAGTAGAGCAGATCATGACATAACCAAATCACCAGTAGAACAGATCACGACAAACATAATCACCAGTAGAACAGATCACCACAAACATGATCACCAGTAGAACAGATCACCACAAACATGATCACCAGTAGAGCAGATCACCACAAACATGATCACCAGTAGAGCAGATCACCACAAACATGATCACCAGTAGAGCACATCACCACAAACATGATCACCAGTAGAACAGATCACTGCATAACTGATTAGTAGAGTTGATCCTGATAATCATCAGAGCTGCTCAGTATAAACATGATCACCACACACTTGATTGTAAGTACGTTATTTTCCTTTAACAGGGTGCCATTATTTTTAAAAAATGTTCACCATTCTAAATAATGCTAATTCAATCCATTGGAAATTACAGACCCATGCTGGAATGTAACCGTGACAACAATCATAAATAATGGTTTAATCTAGGCCTATATTTATGGTTCACACTAGTAATTATGTGGAAAGGAATGATTTACAGATGATGGCACATGGAAATGTTTTAATTAAAATGCAATGAAAAGAAGAGGAAGATATCGCCAGATGAGACGTAACCATAGCAACAATAATGGTAATTTATTGAAGTAGTGAGGGATGTATGCATGACAACGATTTACTATTTTCACATCATGTAGTTATTAGAAAAAATTTTTACAAAGCCTCTGTTTGTAAGCTCTCTGGCCTTCGTGTTGGTTTATCCTTTTTAACAACAAATGCAGTCTTCACAGGTGAAACCCAGAGCTCGAATCAAGAGTAGACATTCAGAGCTATTAATTATTTAAACAATCGATCTAACAGGACACACCTGGGCAACAAGAAACACCTGTCAGTCACATGTTCCAATATTTTGATCACTTGAAAAATGTGAGGGTTCAAACCAAAGGTACCATCTTCTAAGTTATTTAGCACATCTAGATGTAAATATCAGGAAATGAAATCTGAAATTCTGATCTATCGTCTTATATTCATCTTTTGATCTCAAACCCAAATGTCTTCAATGTAGAGCAAAAACGAAAGAATTTGCCTTGCTGTTCCAATACTTTCGGAGGGGACTGTAAATCTGGAATGAGATGTTCAGGAAGCACATATGGGTGTGATGGCCAGCTGTTCAAAAACATTTGGTTTTATAGTGTAATTAATAATGTATAATATTAATAATAGAAAGCGGGCACTAAATCTTCCTTCAGCTGAGGTGTTTGTTTACGGCTTACGGCTCTGCGCAGACAGACCGGCCCGTCCTCCGTTTATACACCACTGTGTCATTTGTCATAACTGAATGATTTATTTTATTTGTCCTAATTTATGGGTTTGTGTTGGCTCTCTTAATTTTATTCTTTTATTAATGCCAGTAAAATAAAGCGACTGGATTTCACTAAATGTTCTGGATGGAGCTCTGAGTCCCTGAGCGAGTGAACTAGCATGAGGACGTGTTTCTGATCGAGACTCTAAAGCTCTTCTATCAGTCGCTCTGGATAAAAGCGTCTGCTAGACGCTGGAAATGTCATAAACACAAACAGTTTAAACTCTACAGAATATTCCAGATAGAAAAGTGCAGTAATTCATGCAGATTATATGATCTGAAGTTGAGTTTTACACTAGTTTTAGTTTACGCTAAAAATTGTTGGGTTAAAAACCCAATTACTAACACAACTAAGGGCTGATTAGCACTTTCCTAATGTTGGGTTATTTTTTTTACCTCAGTGCGGTATGTTTCTCTACCTAGCCTATTGATTTAAAAATGACCCAACTGAGTTATGTGTTAGCTTGTGTAATAACAATAATAATAATAATAATAATAATAATGTTGGCCTTGCTGCAATTTGTATTCCCACACAGGCATTTAATTCTCCACTAGCCTGTACAGACACTGCGTGGTGCAGCAGTCACGGCTGCAGCAGTGTGTTTACAATCACACATTTAACTATAAATATAATTATGAGTTATATGTGCTGTTTGTTCCCACAGAGTCCAGCTAGCCTAACATTACTGAGTGCTCTATCATGAATAACATCATGTCATAACGTCGATTAACGGCCACCAACAGGAAAAATGTCATTCGAGAAAATACAGTCATTTAAATTTGATCATTATTGAGTAACACCTGTGAGGTTATTTGAATTTTAATTAATTATCTGAAATCAGTCAACCACATCTGATATATCGCTAACTTTATTTTTAAGGACAGCAGCAGGCTGGATCAGTTCTGTCCCTTACAAGCTGGAAAAATTTAAAAATTTTAAATGTTGTCATGAGAACAGAATATCCAAACCAAACCAAAGGTGTGTTGTTACCAAATTATCCCAATAATAAAACAAATAACCCAAATAAACTACCCAATATGTTTAACCCGAGGTTGGGTTATAACCCAACTTTAAGAGCAGAATATGTATTTACAGGACTTTCATGAATACCAAATGTCTTGTGTAAATGCACGTACAAATGATTTACAAATAAATCCGTTCGTCTCCAGTTTGATGAAACAAGGCCCAGTGATTGTGATTAGTAGCAGTAATGAACATGCTCTTTCTTGTAATTCCTTCCACCACTTTTAGAGGGCAGTGTGACACCACGAAAGGTCTAGCAGAACTCTACTCCACCTCGAACACCGAAACCCATTCAGCACATTAACACACCCTTGACAAGGTAAGGGTGAATGTGCTAGTGTGTCGGAGTGTTTCAATGTGTGTGTAACTGAAGAACTTCTCCAAAAATGTCCAAACAATAAAATCAAACCCAAAGCACCAAAATTACACTCTTACGTTAGGAAAACAGGAATCTCTTTGTGACCACAATCCAGGTCATTAAATTCGAGTAAATGAATAAATAACTAAAATAAAATAGCTAATATTTTATGCAGATATGAATCTGTTTAAGTCTTTTTCTTTCTTTAGGTTCATATTTAATGAAACATAATTAAAACCACCCTGTGTTCATGCGCACATAATAATGAAATTAATTAAGTAAATAATGCACTAATCACTGAAAATCAGTATTTTTATATTAGCTTTGTTGGCAGACTATATTAGCAAAGTAAGCTAACTGTATGAGCTGCATAAACTCACTAGCGATCTCTGTTACTTCCTTCCAAGCTTTATTTTTCTTCCTAACGTCTCTATACACATTTAATGAGAGGTCGTATTTTTAGGACAGGATATGATGAAACCATGCTTATAAGTTTTTCTTCTATTTTTGCATCAAACAGTAAACAAAAACTGATTGCAGGTAGGAACTAAAGATGCAGGGAACTGAAGAAACATGGCACCACACGCACCATAGTTTGGGTCTGAGGAATCATTCGAGAAGATCGTTTGGATCATTTGGATTTGTCGCTTTACCATGTTATATTAATTTGCATAGATTTGAGAAAATCTCAGTTTAAATGTCACTTGTCGCAGAAATCATGGCTCTGTGTCACGTACGTACAGAATGAACGCTCGCCTTCTGCTTTGTCACTTGTTAATGTGAGGATAGGGTTATTAAGTCATTCTGATTGGATCATTCACCTCCTCAATCCAATATATGATGAGGAACTGTTTCAAGTACAAGAGTTCAAGTATAATCAAATTATTTAAGACTGCATCATCGTTTAAGACTGCATACTGTACCATTATTAACCCTAATTAATGCTAACATGTACAAGTTCTTTCACTCTCTGGTATTAGCATGCTAACTTGTTAGCAAGGCAAAGTAACACTGGCAGGTACAGGTAGGGGAGGCAGAAGGAAATAAAAACCCTTATAAGCCATTTTGATGCTATTTATATCACTTCACATCAGAAAGAGAAGTCAAAAAGGGGAAGTGTCTAAAAACAGGACTGGAATCCGATGCATCCTTCAGCGTGTCCACCAGGGGTCAGGATCGAGCTAGAGAACTGTGCAGTGCTCCACATGGTTCCTCTTCTACTAAATGTCACACACACACACACACACACACACACATTGCCTAGCAACCGCATTGCCCCCCTCCACACTCCGGATGTCAGGAAGGGGTGAGCATCGGCATCTCAATAGAGCTAAAGCGAGGCAGTTTGTGTGCCCAATACAGTATCCCAGCGTGTGTGTGTGTGTGTGCTCTTGATGCTCATCTACTGAAAGAACTTCATCCAGAGAGATGAGTGGGAGGGAAATGTTAGGCCTTGTTGCTGCGGTAACGGTTTGTACTTCCTCTCCTCCATTTAACCCTCCTGTAGTGCGCACTACTTAGCAGTGTTCTGTTCCACTTCCCTGCTCAATCGCTTTACATTTTACATCGTAACGTACCGTATATTTCTATCTTCTTCAGCCTCCAGCCCCCTGCATGAGCACGCGGCATGATCAGTAAAGAACCTGCAGTCGTACTGCCTATGGAAGTACACTACACAGGGAGTGAAGAGTGGCTTCTGCCACAGTACGTAGTGTACTGTACGATTAGGAGTCATTTGGGTTCAACTCTATATACTGTAAAGGTTATAAATAAAATATGGATGTAGTGCACTATACTTCTAGTAGGGATCCATTTAGGAATCAGTGATATGAATTAGCGAATTCTGCACCCTACATAGTGAACGACTAGCTCCCTACTCCTGCTGTATGTGCACCTCAAATGGCTGTGTTCCAATTCTGTTTTATTTCACACTTCTCTTGATGTACTTCCCTATAAACCCTGTTCCTATCAGCTCGTGCGAAAGTCATTCAATAACGAATTGAGCTGATATCGCTCTACGAGGACAAATTACCCAGAAGGCACTGCTGCAATCTGATGAAGTTTCCTTTATAAAATTATGCAGAAAGCCAAATATACTTATCAGCTACTGAGTTTTTTATTTTTTTTGTCTCGTTAGATTTTACAGCCATATTTATAATAAAATCTATTCAAGAATATTTTAATAATTGCGTTTTATACACACAGACGAACAGCCAACTTTTATAGAGTTAAAATTTTGTTGTTAACGCCTGATGCTAAGTGTGATTTTAGTCACTCTGAGCTTTTTCTTAGTAATTTATCAACACACGTGACATAAAGGTTCCAGATTGTTCCGTCTCATTTCCACACTCACTGTGTCGTCACATCAGCTTAATGCATACATGCCAGCTAGCTAAATCATTATGCTATGTTCTGTGTGTTCTAGTTGCCTAGCAACAGGATCTAAGCCGGTGTATGAATCACTGGTCTATCTGAATAAGGGCTGAGGAATACATTTATAAATCTATTATACATTATTATAAATGTAAATTTATAAACGTTAACTGTCTTGTCTAGTGGCTAACATTTTTTTCATTGCTCAGATTAGCATGTTGTATCATGTTACATTCGAATACCTGTTTAAACGAAGATTCTACACAAAGATTGGCTGAATTTTGTGCTTTGTGTCCACTTTAGAAATTCGTATTATGACGTGAAATTAACATTTTCCAATCAGGCAAATGCTAGCAGTTGATGCTAAGTGTAAGTGCAGTGTAATTGTAGTCAAACAGAGCCTTTTCTTAGTAATTTACCAACATGTTTGAGATAAACGTTGATGTTCAGGATGGTTCCGTCTCATTTCCACACTCACACACTGTGTCTTTACATCATCTGTATAAAACACTTAACAGCAACGTGTTGGCTAGCTCAATCGTTAGCTTCATCTCCAGTGACGTAACAGTGAGACGTACATTATTCGCAGTTGCCTAGCAACAGTGCTTTCACAGCGTAACCTCTTAAACGGTGAGCGTGTCGCGTGTTTGTCCGCACATGTTCTATGTGAACGCGTTTTCGTTTGTTCTAGAATGTTCCAGCATAGGTTCTGGAGTTCTAAATTCCGAATTGCGAATTCCAAAAACAAGTAGTGCGCATGAAAATAAGGCAGTAGGGAGGCATTTAAGACACAGCCAGGACAGATAGCGCTTTCTGTAATGTAAATGCGGTGCTGATTGTTGCAGACGGAACAGACGGGTTTAACCCTTTTGTCGTTCCATCACTTCCTGTCTCTCTGTTCTGAGCGTTCCTGCACTCACACACACACACACACATACACACACACACCTCCTCCTCTTCCTCCATCTGTGGTCCATCACACACTCTCCCTCCCTCTGTCTCTCCATCCTCATTCCTCTTCCTCTCTCTCTCTCACACACACACACATCCTTCATAACCCACAACTCATTTCACTCTCTCTCTCTCTTTCATTATTACACCACACTTTCCATCATATAACTCACACTGACACACAATATACAAGGCCTTGGTGAGGGATGGACAGAGTGACGGGGCTAAAAGTAAGAAAGGGAGAAAGTCTGAGACTAAAAGCCCTTTGTTAGATCACATATCTATAATACAGACATTTTAGAAAGAAATTGTCATGAAGCTGAGGCAGATGGATGCGTGCGTATGCTTAAAACTTTTAGCTTTCAGTATTTATTCTGTTTAAAACAAACCCTTTGGTGCGTTTTGTTCAGGACAGTGACAACACCGCAATCGAACTCGGGTGCTGATCAACCGTTCCAAGAGCTTCTGAGCGAGGTGGTCTCGGCCCACTTCCAAGTGAACTCCAGCGCAGTTTGATTGATGTGAGGAAGTGATTCGATTCTGAATAGATCGAACTGCACAAAGTGAACCAAACCATCTTTAAGCTATGAGATGTGAACTGAGCCAAAGGACAGAGCTGTAGAACTGCAGAAATGCCATGTGTCCTGGAGTTTGGACTGACAAAAAAGCTAAAACAGAAAATAAACTCAGCACTGGATGTGATACACAAAATGTTTTAAACTAGCTATATATAATTAACTAGTAATTTATTGAATGCTCCATGTTCTCCATACTTAGTGATTTTTAATGATTTCTATGCACACTTAATTGGTGAAGGAAAACTTTTTTCCGTCCATGTTTCTGAAAAGTAAATGAAAGGTTGCATTTATGGGGGTATTTTCACTCCTATATGCTACTCAGACACCTTTTTTTTCCTTTTTAGTTTGGGTAATTACTTTCAGTGAGAAAACAAACCAAAGCAAATAGCAAAAGAAATGAAAAATATCAAATTTCTCTCTGATTCAGACACAGCAGCCAGACTAATATGTGTGAAAACACTCTCATTTTTTTTTAAGTCCATATTTACTGGCAGAATTGAAGGTCAAGTGAGGTGTAAAGGACAAAAGGAACTGCAAAACAGGAGCTAACACTCAGAGTTGCTCACAGTGAAGATGGCAAAACTTTGCTAAGCACACCCACGAGAGAGCTGTTTAAATAGACAGACTGATTGAGGATAAAAGGAAGCAGGTGTGTTAGAGTTCAGATGAGTGGGAACATTGTAATGTCTGGATTTGGATCAGGATGAGGAGTGATAGCTCCTGGATCGGAAGAGGATCCAGACATGACATTGAATGGTTTAAAGAAATATATAAGGAGCATTATCAGGACTACAGAAACAGCATGACATAAAATATTTAGATCTTGATACAATATTATAAGTGGCTGCAGGAGGTCCTTTACACAATCCTCCAGGGTGAGAATCAGGGACAGAGCCAAAGCCAAAGCACAAAGGTCACGACAGTTTGAGGAAAAGACACTTTCTTCTCTTCCCAATTAACCAGAGCCTCCACACTCACATCAAACAAGTAGACAATTTTAGTCCACACAGAGTGAAGGACCTGCTGAAGAAGAATAAAGGCTGGAATACAGTGGTTTTATCTAGCCTAGCATTTTTATCTAGCCCATTATTTCCATCCTTCGCCCTCTTGACAGCCACCGAACAGTGAGCACTGAACCATAAACACTAGGAATCTGTTCTGCGACATTAAGATTAGCACTTTGTCATAGCCCTGTCCACTAAATCTTTGAAAAATTGCTTATCCAAGGTTTATCCAGGGGCTGTGGTCCAACCTGGAACAGTAGTCTTTAAGCTTTTACTTTCTGTAACAGTTGCGGATGTTGGCCACTGGTCTTCTGGTGTCCAGAAGAAGACCCTCAACATAATAAATCCACAGAGGGGATCCAGCACATTTAGCTAATTCCACAACATGGAGGCCACAAGGTTGTTTACCACCAGCACACCAGCCAGTACCTTTGCACTTCTAGTGTTTAGTCTTCCTGGACCTTATGGAGACAAAAATGGTGACATCATTAGAATAACTTGTTAGTTCACTGTGACCTCCTCTCCAGTCTTGGGTCCTGGGACTGATACTATACCAACAGCAGGTCTGATTACTACAGTACAGCATTCCGGACAGACCACACTACCAACGTATTCCTCAGCTTAGCAAAATATGTCTTCTTAGATTTATATGTGGACAAAATTTGGACACAAGACCGCTGAATTGCTGGCAGCATCCTTTATTCGGGCAGTTTGTTAGGACTTTGGAGAGGATTGTATTGTCTACACCAAGATGTCAGATTTTAAAACATCCTAGATCTTCCTTTTACAGGTAGCAGAGTCACTGATGCCCTAAACATATATAAAGGACAGCGACCTACAGGACAAGCAGCGCTGGGAACTGCTTGGGGCCCCGAGGTTTGAGGGGGCCCCGTGACGGCCGACACTAAGTCCATGAAAATGTTCAAGACTCCCCCAAACCATTGAATGGGTCATGTACAATGCTATGTGGTTTGTTGCAATGATGGGTTATGTGATTGGGAAGCTTCATCTAGCACTACATCATCTAGCATGCAGAATATAACACTAACATTTCAGACAGTTCTCCTGTAGTTGGTTCATTGTATTGAAGCATAATATAAACCAGGAAGGTTCCTTGCATTCTCCTGCCTGGGGATCCCACAGTCCCTAGAATCACCTCTGCCTCAGATGATGCCGATTTCACCCACGCCCCTGAGTACAGCTTAGAGCTGAAATTGGACAGTGATTTCATTTTAGTGTGGTACTACTGCAATGCACAGACGAAAGTAAAACACAATGCAAATCTTTAGCTTTTTGGTTTTGCTTTTCAGTGTGGTGTTTTTTCCTTATGTCATGTATGAAAAGAAACGTGTGTTGCATTTTTCATTTCATTTTTCTCCCCTGGTGCGATGGCTTTTCTATTTGGTCTGGAATATTTTTCTATACATTAGGGATCTAAAAAATCACTATATATGTAAAATTGAATTGCATACAGACCTTCGCTGAATAAAATAATTTTAATCCGACTCACTAGCTTCATGTATTGTTATGAAATGTTTTCCCACAGCTTGTTGGTTGCAAATTCTGACAAAGGATGCTGAGTGCAGTCTGTGGACTCTAGGCTCTTTTCAGCATTGGTGAGTTTAGATGGAACGGATGGGATTACTCGCTCCTCTAACAGAAGTAGCTTCATATGTCATGGAGGAAACATGTTAGCCATCGTCCTTCCTGGTTTGGAGCAATCACGCAGTAGGGTGTAGTGATAGTAGTGTTGGAAATCATCAGGCACACACACCTTGGTCTGGGACACATTTATGGATGTGCTCCTTTCTGTGCGCTCATGTGAGTGAAATCGACCATGACAGACGTCAGTGTTAAATGAATTCAGTATTTAACTAGATTAACAGGCAGTTTTAAACCATGTGCACGATGCTTCAATAAATACAGTCTCTTAAGGATTTAACGAAAAGGAAAAATGGTAAAAAGGTAACTTGGGCACAAACACCTACTCTCAAACTACCTGCTCTCACCACAATGCTGAGAGACAGTATTCCTCTTTATTCCTCTATGTACATTCCTTATGTAATGTCTCTCTCTCTCTCTCTCTCTCTCTCTGTCTCTCAATCTCTCTCTGTCTTTTCATCCGCTTTACTTTTTTTCTTCCTTTATCTCTGATTTTATATCTCCTTCTTTTGTCTGTTTCTCACTGTCATTGTTTTTCTGTCTGTCCTGTCTTCCTCTCTCTCTCTCTCTCTCTCTCTCTCTTTGTCTGTAATAAGTTTTAATAAGAATGAAAAATGCATGAGGAGGAGACACGGCACAGCAGTGATAGATTAAACAGTACATGAGAGGAGAAAGAGATGAGGGGGACTGAGGGTGTGGTAAATAAAAGACAAAGACGAGTGGGTGTTTGTGCTGGGGTGACAAAACACACACACACACACACACAGGACAAACAGATGAGGATTGTGAAGTGGTTTCTATCATTCTACAGTACATACAGAAGATCACCTGTTTCTCTTTCAACTGCACACTTCATATGAAATAGTGTGTAGTATGGTTCTGTAGTGTAGCAGTCTGGCAGATTAGGAGATAATGAAGCGTGCTGCAGTAGTGTGACAGACGAATCAAGTTATATAGTAGATATTTAATAAATAATGTAAGACAGCACAGAGAGTCAAATACATTAGATAGTGTAGTATTGCAGGTAGTGTAATACAGGAGATAGTGTAGTGTAGTGGGTAGTACAGTAGATAGTGTACTGTTGTATTGTAGGTAGTATAGTAGGTAGTGTAGTGTTTAGGTAGTGTAGTATTGTAGGTAGGACAATAGATAGTGTAGTGTTGTAGGTAGTACAGTAGGTAGTGTAGTATTGTAGGTAGTACAGTAGATAGTGTAGTATTGTAGGTAGTACAGTAGGTAGTGTAGTATTGTAGGTAGTACAGTAGATAGTGTAGTGTTGTATTGTAGGTAGTACAGTAGGTAGTGTAGTGTTGTAGGTAGGACAATAGATAGTGTAGTGTTGTGGGTAGTACAGTAGATAGTGTAGTGTTGTAGGTAGTACAGTAGGTAGTGTAGTGTTGTAGGTAGGACAATAGATAGTGTAGTGTTGTATTGTAGGTAGTACAGTAGGTAGTGTAGTGTTGTAGGTAGTACAGTAGATAGTGTAGTGTTGTAGGTAGTACAGTAGATAGTGTAGTGTTGTAGGTAGTACAGTAGGTAGTGTAGTATTGTAGGTAGTACAGTAGATAGTGTAGTGTTGTAGGTAGTACAGTAGATAGTGTAGTGTTGTAGGTAGTACAGTAGGTAGTGTAGTGTTGTAGGTAGGACAATAGATAGTGTAGTGTTGTATTGTAGGTAGTACAGTAGGTAGTGTAGTGTTGTAGGTAGTACAGTAGATAGTGTAGTATTGTAGGTAGTACAGTAGATAGTGTAGTGTTGTAGGTAGTACAGTAGGTAGTGTAGTATTGTAAGTAGTACAGTAGATAGTGTAGTGTTGTATTGTAGGTAGTACAGTAGGTAGTGTAGTATTGTAGGTAGGACAATAGATAGTGTAGTGTTGTAGGTAGTACAGTAGGTAGTGTAGTGTTGTAAGTAGTACAGTAGATAGTGTAGTGTTGTATTGTAGGTAGTACAGTAGGTAGTGTAGTGTTGTAGGTAGGACAATAGATAGTGTAGTGTTGTAGGTAGTACAGTAGGTAGTGTAGTATTGTAAGTAGTACAGTAGATAGTATAGTGTTGTATTGTATGTAGTACAGTAGATAGTGTAGTATTGTAGGTAGTACAGTAGGTAGTGTAGTGTTGTATTGTAGGTAGTACAGTAGATAGTGTAGTGTTGTAGGTAGTACAGTAGATAGTGTAGTGTTGTATTGTAGGTAGTACAGTAGGTAGTGTAGTGTAGTATTGTAGGTAGTACAGTAGATAGTGTAGTATTGTAGGTAGTACAGTAGATAGTGTAGTGTTGTATTGTAGGTAGTACAGTAGATAGTGTAGTGTTGTAGGTAGTACAGTAGGTAGTGTTGTATTGTAGGTAGTACAGTAGGTAGTGTAGTGTAGTATTGTAGGTAGTACAGTAGATAGTGTAGTGTTGTAGGTAGTACAGTAGATAGTGTAGTGTAGTATTGTAGGTAGTACAGTAGATAGTGTAGTGTAGTATTGTAGGTAGTACAGTAGATAGTGTAGTGTTGTATTGTAGGTAGTACAGTAGGTAGTGTAGTATTGTAGGTAGTACAGTAGATAGTGTAGTGTTGTATTGTAGGTAGTACAGTAGATAGTGTAGTGTTGTAGGTAGTACAGTAGATAGTGTAGTGTTGTATTGTAGGTAGTACAGTAGGTAGTGTAGTATTGTAGGTAGTACAGTAGATAGTGTAGTGTTGTAGGTAGTACAGTAGATAGTGTAGTATTGTAGGTAGTACAGTAGGTAGTGTAGTATTGTAGGTAGTACAGTAGATAGTGTAGTGTTGTATTGTAGGTAGTACAGTAGATAGTGTAGTGTTGTATTGTAGGTAGTACAGTAGGTAGTGTAGTGTTGTATTGTAGGTAGTACAGTAGATAGTGTAGTATTGTAGGTAGTACAGTAGATAGTGTAGTAGTGTAGTGTTGTATTGTAGGTAGTACAGTAGATAGTGTAGTAGTGTAGTGTTGTATTGTAGGTAGTACAGTAGGTAGTGTAGTGTTGTATTGTAGGTAGTACAGTAGATAGTGTAGTATTGTAGGTAGTACAGTAGATAGTGTTGTGTTGTAGGTAGTACAGTAGGTAGTGTAGTGTAGTATTGTAGGTAGTACAGTAGATAGTGTAGTATTGTAGGTAGTACAGTAGATAGTGTAGTGTTGTAGGTAGTACAGGAGGTAGTGTAGTGTTGTAGGTAGTACAGGAGGTAGTGTAGTGTTGTAGATAGTACAGTAGATAGTGTAGTATTGTAGGTAGTACAGTAGATAGTGTAGTATTGTAGGTAGTACAGTAGATAGTGTAGTATTGTAGGTAGTACAGTAGATAGTGTAGTATTGTAGGTAGTACAGTAGATAGTGTAGTATTGTAGGTAGTACAGTAGATAGTGTAGTATTGTAGGTAGTACAGTGGATAGTGTAGTATTGTAGGTAGTACAGTAGATAGTGTAGTGTTGTAGGTAGTACAGTAGATAGTGTAGTATTGTAGGTAGTACAGTAGATAGTGTAGTGTTGTAGGTAGTACAGTAGATAGTGTAGTGTGTGGGTAGTGTTGTATTGTAGGTAGTATAGTAGGTAGTACAGTAGATAGTGTAGTGTAGGTAGTGTAGTACTGTGGATAGTGTGTTATAGTAGGTAAAGTACTGTGGATAGTGTAGTACTGTGGATAGTGTGTTATAGTACGTAATGTACTGTGGATAGTGTAGTACTGTGGATAGTGTAGTACTGTGGATAGTGTAGTACTGTGGATAGTGTAGTACTGTGGATAGTGTAGTACTGTGGATAGTGTATTATAGTAGGTAATGTACTGTGGATAGTGTAGTACTGTGGATAGTGTATTATAGTAGGTAATGTACTGTGGATAGTGTAGTACTGTGGATAGTGTATTATAGTAGGTAATGTACTGTGGATAGTGTAGTACTGTGGATAGTGTATTATAGTAGTTAAAGTACTGTGGATAGTGTAGTACTGTGGATAGTGTATTATGGTAGGTAATGTACTGTGGATAGTGTAGTACTGTGGATAGTGTATAATAGTAGGTAAAGTACTGTGGATAGTGTAGTACTGTGGATAGTGTATAATAGTAGGTAAAGTACTGTGGATAGTGTAGTACTGTGGATAGTGTATTATAGTAGGTAATGTACTGTGGATAGTGTAGTACTGTGGATAGTGTATAATAGTAGGTAAAGTACTGTGGATAGTGTAGTACTGTGGATAGTGTATAATAGTAGGTAAAGTACTGTGGATAGTGCAGTACTGTGGATAGTGTATAATAGTAGGTAAAGTACTGTGGATAGTGTAGTACTGTGGATAGTGTATTATAGTAGGTAAAGTACTGTGGATAGTGTATTATAGTAGGTAAAGTACTGTGGATAGTGTAGTACTGTGGATAGTGTAGTACTGTGGATAGTGTATTATAGTAGGTAAAGTACTGTGGATAGTGTAGTACTGTGGATAGTGTGTTATAGTAGGTAAAGTACTGTGGATAGTGTAGTACTGTGGATAGTGTATAATAGTAGGTAAAGTACTGTGGATAGTGCAGTACTGTGGATAGTGTATAATAGTAGGTAAAGTACTGTGGATAGTGTAGTACTGTGGATAGTGTATTATAGTAGGTAAAGTACTGTGGATAGTGTAGTACTGTGGATAGTGTATTATAGTAGGTAATGTACTGTCGATAGTGTAGTACTGTGGATAGTGTATAATAGTAGGTAAAGTACTGTGGATAGTGTAGTACTGTGGATAGTGTATAATAGTAGGTAAAGTACTGTGGATAGTGTAGTACTGTGGATAGTGTATAATAGTAGGTAAAGTACTGTGGATAGTGTAGTACTGTGGATAGTGTATTATAGTAGGTAATGTACTGTGGATAGTGTAGTACTGTGGATAGTGTATTATAGTAGGTAAAGTACTGTGGATAGTGCAGTACTGTGGATAGTGTATAATAGTAGGTAAAGTACTGTGGATAGTGTAGTACTGTGGATAGTGTATTATAGTAGGTAAAGTACTGTGGATAGTGTAGTACTGTGGATAGTGTATTATAGTAGGTAAAGTACTGTGGATAGTGTAGTACTGTGGATAGTGTATTATAGTAGGTAAAGTACTGTGGATAGTGTAGTACTGTGGATAGTGTATTATAGTAGGTAATGTACGGTGGATAGTGTATTATAGTAGGTAAAGTACTGTGGATAGTGTAGTACTGTGGATAGTGTATTATGGTAGGTAAAGTACTGTGGATAGTGCAGTACTGTGGATAGTGTATTATAGTAGGTAATGTACTGTGGATAGTGTAGTACTGTGGACAGTGTATTATAGTAGGTAAAGTACTGTGGATAGTGTAGTACTGTGGATAGTGTATTATGGTAGGTAAAGTACTGTGGATAGTGTAGTACTGTGGAGAGTGTATTATAGTAGGTAATGTACTGTGGATAGTGTATTATAGTAGGTAAAGTACTGTGGATAGTGTAGTACTGTGGATAGTGTATTATGGTAGGTAAAGTACTGTGGATAGTGTAGTACTGTGGAGAGTGTATTATAGTAGGTAATGTACTGTGGATAGTGTATTATAGTAGGTAAAGTACTGTGGATAGTGTAGTACTGTGGATAGTGTATTATGGTAGGTAAAGTACTGTGGATAGTGTAGTACTGTGGAGAGTGTATTATGGTAGGTAAAGTACTGTGGATAGTGTAGTACTGTGGAGAGTGTATTATAGTAGGTAATGTACTGTGGATAGTGTATTATAGTAGGTAAAGTACTGTGGATAGTGTAGTACTGTGGATAGTGTATTATGGTAGGTAAAGTACTGTGGATAGTGTAGTACTGTGGAGAGTGTATTATAGTAGGTAATGTACTGTGGATAGTGTATTATAGTAGGTAAAGTACTGTGGATAGTGTAGTACTGTGGATAGTGTATAATAGTAGGTAATGTACTGTGGATAGTGTAGTACTGTGGATAGTGTATTATAGTAGGTAAAGTACTGTGGATAGTGCAGTACTGTGGATAGTGTATTATAGTAGGTAAAGTACTGTGGATAGTGTAGTACTGTGGATAGTGTATTATAGTAGGTAAAGTACTGTGGATAGTGTAGTACTGTGGATAGTGTATTATAGTAGGTAATGTACGGTGGATAGTGTATTATAGTAGGTAAAGTACTGTGGATAGTGTAGTACTGTGGATAGTGTATTATGGTAGGTAAAGTACTGTGGATAGTGCAGTACTGTGGATAGTGTATTATAGTAGGTAATGTACTGTGGATAGTGTAGTACTGTGGACAGTGTATTATAGTAGGTAAAGTACTGTGGATAGTGTAGTACTGTGGATAGTGTATTATGGTAGGTAAAGTACTGTGGATAGTGTAGTACTGTGGAGAGTGTATTATAGTAGGTAATGTACTGTGGATAGTGTATTATAGTAGGTAAAGTACTGTGGATAGTGTAGTACTGTGGATAGTGTATTATGGTAGGTAAAGTACTGTGGATAGTGTAGTACTGTGGAGAGTGTATTATAGTAGGTAATGTACTGTGGATAGTGTATTATAGTAGGTAAAGTACTGTGGATAGTGTAGTACTGTGGATAGTGTATAATAGTAGGTAATGTACTGTGGATAGTGTAGTACTGTGGATAGTGTAGTACTGTGGATAGTGTATTATAGTAGGTAAAGTACTGTGGATAGTGCAGTACTGTGGATAGTGTATTATAGTAGGTAAAGTACTGTGGATAGTGTAGTACTGTGGATAGTGTATAATAGTAGGTAATGTAATGTAGTATTGCAGTATAGTTTTGTAGTCTCCCTGACTATAGAGACACAGCACAAAAGAAAATCCCACAGAGTGATAAGACTTAGTGTTTTTATTAATAATGTATTAATATTCACACTTTGTTCCAGTTTTATTGATCCCGACCAATCAGAGTAAAGCGCTTTACCTCCTGATGCATCAACTTACATCATCCATATTTACGCCGTTATTCCCATACAAAAGAACAAAGAAGGAATCATCGTATTAATTATCATCATTATTATCATCATAATCATTATCGTTATCATCATTATTATTATTATATACAGATTCTGTACAATGTTCAAAAGTTTTGGTAATATTCGAAAGTAAAGGCCAATGTGTAAAAGATTATTACAGTGATGCGTAAACACACACGCACGCCTTGTAATGCTCCTGTTACTATAGCGCAGTAGCATTATAGTGAAATGGACAATCAAGATGACTACAAAAAAAGATCATAGAAAAGAAATTTAAACAGTTGAACTTAAATATTTACACAAATTTTCCTTAAGCGGGAATAAAACCAGTGTTCAACTGTAATGTAAAGACAGGATCAGGGAATCTTATCTCATATGTCAACATACCTTGACTACTGTAAATCTAAGTTTATATCTATGATATACATAAATTAAAAAGAAGCTAAAAATGATAAGAATTATCAGGAGAAAATGCAAACTTACTGTTCTGCCTAAAAGCCATTTTATAAACTATAAACATACAGATAACATGACAAAATCAAGCGCATAAATAACTAAAATTATTCATTAAACTGGTTCATTAAATTGATTCTTTAAATTGATTCTTTTTCTTAATTCTTCATTCATTTAAACAATCAGTTAACAAATTAGCTTAGTGAATCCATCTAATGAATCAACTTAATAAATCACTTTCATTTAATGATAACTGATTCAATTAAGTAATATATATAAGGATGAATTACTTGTTAAAGTGATTCATTAAACTGAGTCATCAAAATGATTCTTTGAACATTTATTCTTTAAATCGATTCATAGTTTTCCGAATCAGTTTAATGAATCAGTCTGTTGAGATGAGTGTTAGGATTTTTAATTGACAAAATTAGTTTGGATAACTGAAAACACACACACACACACACACACACACATTCAGCAATTATTGCAAACCAGAATACAGTTTATATGTACAATGGTCAAACGTGCTAATTTAGCACCCACATTTAAAGAGTTTAATTGATAATTGATAAGTGTTGATTAATATTGATACATATCAGTATTAAAGATTAAAGACTCAAAAGAAATGTGTGAACAATAAAGTGTAATATTTTAGAATAAAAAGCACAGATAAGTGTTAATTAGTTTATCCAGCGTGAACAGTGAATCGCTAAATATGGAGGCAAAAACACAGTGAAATTAGCAACATCACTGCACCACACATACACACACCTGTATGTGTGTGCGTGTGTGTATGTGTGTGTGTGTGTGTGTTTGTGTATGTAAAACATTCCTGGTGTGCTAGGCCTTGGTTTATACAGTACATTAGCATGAGAAATAAGCTCAAGTTCAAGTAAAGCCAAAGTTCCTACGGCTCTGTCCCAAATGCTAGAATCAATCACTAGTTAGTGTGCTTACTATACCGTCAGCCATTTTGTCTCAGATCTAGAATTCATGTGTAGTTAGTGCTCTTTGTAAAATGTTTGCCTTTTTAACGCTCTGTCCCAAACACTAGAACAGATACACTCTGTTATAAAATCATGTCTTGCTGATGGTCTCATGCTGTGTCTGAGAAAGTGTGGGTATTACCCATAATGCACTGCGTATTGATGTTGATTTACAGATGTACCATTCAGATGAGTGTGAAATAAGGTGTAACGTTAAAGCTCTGTTATGTGGAATGTAGAGCTGGAGGTCACAGGTGTTTAGTGTCTCTGTCCTCAGTCACAAGTGTGTTGATTTATGTAGAGCGCTAATCTCACATGCTAACCACTAACTAGCCAATTCACTAGCAAAAGCTTAGTGTCATAGCCATTTCTTGTGGACACTATCCCAAACCACATGACATTAAACAACAATACTGTGGTTTGCATAAGTATTAACCCCCCGTGAACTTCTCCATATTTTGTAGTGTTAAAGCCTGGAAATGTCATTATATGTCATGAATCTACACAAAACAATGTTTTTTTTGGGTTTTTTTTAATTATGTTGGGGACTCAGCAAACATGTGGAAAAGGTTCTCTGGTTATCCACGTTGCTCATAACCCTGAGAACACACTGTGAAGCACGGTGGTGGTAGCATCATGTTGAGCATTTCCCTTGGCTTTGCTTCTCTGGCTAATCCTCTCTTTACCAGGTCAATGGGTGAATACTTATGCAAGGCACTGCTCTTAGCTTTTTGTGCTTTTGTTTCTTGGTTGTTCTAGTCCCCTAGATTTATCATTTTCTTATCATCCTAGTTTTTCTACTCCACCAATGTGTTGGTTTTCCTTTTCTTTGGTCTTTTTTGCCTAGTTCACTTATTTGTCCTACCCTCCCTATATTTCCTAGTCTGAAAATCATTACAAATAATACTTTTTCATAGAGTGTAAAGTTACTTAAAAGCTGTGTTAGAGATTTTATAGGTCAGGTTTTAGGTGAATGTGCTGATGCTGATACGCTAACTGCTAATTAGCCCATTAGCTAGCAAGCTATTAGCAGCAACAGCGGAAAGTTATGATGCTTTCTCCGTTCGAGTTTCAATATCTGTGTTACGAACTAAACATTTGGATCAAACACTAGTATTTGGGACACAGCCTAAATGGAAGTGGACTAACTGGTGCTAAATTGAATTGAAGAAAAGCAGCAACTGTATGTGTGTGCGCGTGTGTGTGTGTGTGTGTGTGCGAGAGAGAGCGAAGTATGAGAAGTGTGTATAGAGTGTGTCCTATTCAAACACGTCAAACACAATTTAAGGGAAACTTATTAAAGTGCCCTAAACACAACACAGTTAAGAAAAGCCGGCTCTTAAAGCTGCAGCGTCCTAAATCAGTATGTCTCTTAACTCTACTCAGGTAACAAGCGTGAATCTAAAAGCAAATAATCTACTATGGTTTATTATTATCACTTATCATGAGTAATAGTTCTGTCTTAACTACTAGTTTGCATATGTATGTTTTTGGAGATTTTTTTTATTTTTTTTTATTTTTTTTATACCTTGTTCAATTTTGTAAAAAGTGTACCAAAGGTCTGTCCTGTATATCAGGGAGGCATGTGCCGATATTAAAATTACCGCATCACGATAAGTGCTCAGCTTTTATCATGATTTACGATATTATTACGATCGTCAGTTTAAAAAATTACTTACTTTCATCAAAGTGACATTTTTTTTTCTCCACCGTGTTTCTCAAACCTTCAGCATCATTCACGTCCACCGAAGAGAATTATGGGATTGCGAGATTCTCTGAGAACCCTTTGAAGTCCTTTTTGCCAACTTCCTTGCTAAAGAGACAGACTTTATGTCACTGCCCGAGAATGCACCCTACTTAGGCAGCCTACTACACAATGGAACACAACAGCATTCAAAATATACAATATTTTAAAGTAGTAACAAAATGAAATGGCACAATGCGCTTTGTACTCGATTATCGGCTCATGCCTAATATCAAGTTATATGTGAAGTGTGTGTGTGTGTGTGTGTGTAGAAAGTGGTATTTACAACAGAGACAAGTGTCTCCACTTCCCAACATCCATCACTCGTTATTTCTTCCTCAATTTCCCCTCCTCATTATGTGTGTGTGTGTGTGTGTGTGTGTGTGTGTGTTAGTGTTTGTTCATGGGGGCTTTTGTCCCTCAGCTATAAATGTTAGAATGGTAAAATAGCTGAAATGTGAAAATGTAACCAGAATAAATAAACAAATAAATAAATAAATAGATAAATTAATTAATTAATTAATAGACTTCTACACATCATCGGCATTAGCATTAGCAACATCCGTACCAGCCTGGCTAATCACAATGTTATTGGTAGCATTATTGTGGTTGTTATTGTTTATTACCCTGTTAGCGTATCGTATGACTCATTCGCCATTGACCCAAAGGAAAAAGAGAGAGAGGACAGGAAAGAGAGAAAGTGAACAATCATTTTATCTGTCGTCTCTCCTCTCTCTCGCTCTCTTTTGTATAGTCGCTCACACGTTTCCAGATGGCCACTTGTCTAATCACTCCTCGGTAGCATGATCTTCACTTCCTTTGGTGCAAGAACACGGCGTTGTTTACAGGCACCAGGCTGGTGCAGTTAACCCCGCCTCCAGCTCCACCCCCATTCAGCCCTTTTGATCAAAGCCATTCATCCTCCCCCTCTCGTTTACTGTTCCATCCATCACTTCCTGTTGTGCGTCTACACATCCGACTCGATGCTGGAGAGTTTTTCGTACACATGGCCGTTGGTGCCGTTGAAAGGTCGCGGCGGCCCGAGAGCCGAGTGCTGATTGGTGAATCGAGATGAGGGAAGGAATGATGAAATCCCGGAAGGATTTCTCGGATCAGCACGCTGCTGCTTTTTCGTATAGTACGTTTTAGCGCCGTGCAGCAAGCACTGATCGTCTCCGAATGTCGGCACGAATGGATTGTGATTGGTGTGATCAGGGTAGAGTGATTTTGACAGGAAGTAAGGGTCTCTTTCCCCACGGAATGCACTCAGGGAGTGGTGGGCGGGGCTATAAAACTGCTGGGTGTCAAATAAATGGGAGAATGAGCCCTCCATACAGCGATCCTTCTCCTTCAAACTCACACTGCGAGGAGGCAGAAAACCCCCACCTACATCATCCATAGCCCCTCCCCCTGACCGCAAACTTAGCCCTTCGTCATCCCTGTGCAGGTCCATGAAGGCATCATACGAATGCTGCCTGCGTAAAGGTCTCGCGCTAAATGCTCTTCGCCGCTGTGATGGTGTTTGACCCCGCCCACTTATCTGATCAATTACATGATTGCTATCCTCGCTGATGTTGTACAAGTTGCCTGAACGCTTACAAGCTTCGCAACGCATGCATGTGGCTGAAGTGGGACGGCTGGCCCCGCCCCCAACTCCTGATGCCACACAGCTATTGCTTCCACCAGCTCCATAAGCCCCGCCCCCTGTGTGCTGTGCCATTCGTTTACTTCCTGCACTGCTCGCACGGCAATTTCGACACTCCCATTCCCCTCCTCCCACTTTAGACTCCACCTTTGGTGGTTTGCTTTTCAGGAAGTCATCTACAGGCACCAGGCTAGTGCAATTAGCCCCACCTCCAGCCCCACCCCCACTTGGCCCATCAGTCAAATCCACATGCTCCCATTGGGGCACGCCCTCTTTGGGACGGAACTGGTCCAGATAAAAGTCTCGAAGGCTTTCTTTGTCCTGGTACAGGAAGGACAAAGATCCACCTCCTCCTCTCATTTTGTGTTCTGACAGAGGCGGAGATACAGAGCGGTGTGCATGGTGACGGTGATGCCCATGGTGCGGTCTCCGTCGGTAACCAAGGTGGGCGTGGTCCAGTTCTCGGCGCGATTTGGCCGAAGCAGGCCGCTTCTTCAGACTGTCACCATGCTGCTTTCTCTTTCTGCTGTCGCTCTCCAGGTTACCGTAGGTTATGGTGTGAGTGGAAATGTCAGACATGTTGTCTCCATCGCCATAGCGATCATAGGCAGGGATGTAGCCTGAAGTCCCACCTTTAAAGGAGAACTTCCTGTATGGCTCTGGCAGTCCAAGTGGCGCATGTCCCTGCAGCAGGTCAAAGTTGCTCATGTTCCTGTGTGTGAGGGCGGAGCAGTCAAAAATGGCACCATCCAATGAGCTGCCAGAACCCAGGCTGGGGGCGGGGCCAGGGACAGAGCCCGAGCGTCGGTGCAGGTATAGGTCACTCTCGTTGCGGTGCAGGTTTCCGAAGGTGCGCTCGACCTGATCGATGTAGTCACTAAATGCATTATTGTCACTGTTCTCGGACAGGTACGGCACCCGGCACTCCGAGTGACGCCGCTGATCGCTGATGTCATAGACGGACGAGTCGCGGCGTAGGTAGTCGAGTGCGCTGTGGGGGGAGCCGTTCACCCCGGACAAGGATGCCATGTTTTTAGCTGTGCGCAGCAGACGCAGGATGTTGGAGTGCGTGTTGTTTATGGTGGTTGAAGGAGAATTCAGAGCTGAACTCTTGTTTTCAATCTCAACACCGTGGATGCAGCTGTACACTTCCTGCAAGAGAGAGAGAGAGAGAGAGAGAGAGAGAGAGTTATAAGTAAGAGAAACAGAAAGAAAGTGAGAGTAGGGACAGCACCAAAATGGCTGAAGTTCTAGTAAATAAACTAACTAGTCATAGGTGGGAGCATTCAGGAAAGAGCCAAAAAGGCCACTGTTTCAGTCTGAGCACTAGCTAGTGATGAACTCTAGTATTTGGAACAGAGCCAGAATGGCCGACATTCCAGTAAGACTGCAAACTAATGACGAATTCTTGACTTTGGGACAGCGCCAAAATGGCCACGGTAAGCTTGTGATGTTCTAGTATTTGGGAAAGAGCCGGAGCTTTGCCGAGGGATGGAGAGAATGTACAGTGATAACAGTGTCATAAATGTGTGACTGTGAGTGTGATTTTCTGAAAAAAAAATACAGAGGAAACATGTTAGCATCCATAATAAACAAACAGTGAGTGTGCTAACAGAAAACATATGTGACACGCAAATGTTCATCGCTGCATGAGCACACGTGTGTGTGTGTGTGTGTGTGTGTATGTATATTAAAATTAAAACTCTTATTCAGATATGATGTCTCATTAGAGATTTTAAATCCTGATCCAGGTGAACAGTTAGCATAGCAGTTTAGCTTAATATGTTGAATTACCTGCACTTTACCTGAACTAGCTGCTTCTTTACAATCTTATTTATTACTCAAAACAGGTGGAATATTATAATGTTTTAAATGAGTAAAGTGATACACTTTTTAACATTTTTTTGCAGTTTCCTTCCTGCTAGTCATTGACACTATGTTAGCATGTCAAACAGTAAGGAGGTAAACAAACGATATGCAGCAGATCGTGATTCATCAGCTATGAATCCATTTGTTCTGGCCACTGTGTGTGTGTGTGTGTGTGTGTGTGTGTGTGTGTTAGTGAGTGAAGCTAATTTTATTTGAGCTTCCTACTTGTTATGTGAGCAGAACGTGTAGATGCTAATGGATTTGGCCCCAGGGTCAGAAAACAACACACACACACACACACACACACACACACACATACACACTATAAACCCATTACTGATGTGTTTTGACCACATAACTATGGGCTTCATCTCATTACCACACTACACACACTTCACAACCTCAGAGGAGATTCCCTTAGGGCTCTTTATATTAATCTTATCGAAACACAATGTAAAACCAACACACACACACACACACACACACACAAACACACACACACACACACACAAAGAAATCTGACTCTTCTGCTAAAACTCAAACTACAGCTGCATTAAGAAAAGCAATGTAATGCAATATGATACACACACACACACTCTCACACATACACATACACACACACGCAAACTTGATGATGCACAGAAGGTGTTATAAACTGAATGTTTGGATCAAACCCTAGCGTTTGGAACACAGCCTTAATATAAATAATGGAATAATTGGTGCTTAACTTAATTGAAGAAAAGCAGTAACTGTGTGTGTGTGTGTGTGTGTGTGTGTGTTTGTGAATCGTCACCTTAAATTATGAACTGAACTGAATTTTCAACCCCAATTTTAAACTCAAGAATTTTAAACTCTGAACTAAAGTCAATTTTGAACTTAACTGTTGACCTGAAAGTGAATTGAAGGGGAAGTGAAGTGAAGGTGAATTTTCCAAGTAAAAGTTGAAATGAAAGTGAATTTAAAGTGTAAAATTTTAAACTGAAGTGATTTTAAAAAAATTAAAGTAAATTGACACTGAATTCTGAGCTGAAGTTTAGAGCTGAAATCGAATACTGAGATCTGGAAAACTAAATAAGTGTTAAAATCAATCTGTTTCCAAAAAGTATTAAAACTTTCAGTTAATGCATTTGTTTAGATTCACTACTAGTCAGTGAAGCTGTTTAGAAGCTAGTCATTTAAAATGATTATGGTCACATGTCGAGGAAAGGCGTACATGTGTGTGTGTGTGTGTGTGTGTCTCACCCTGCTGATGGTGAAGGTGAGGCCGGGTTTTCCAGAACACACTCCCATGCAGCAGAAGCGCAGGTGTGAGTAGAAGATGTGCTCGGCAATGAAGGTGATTAGCGACAGGGCCATGGCCGCCCCCAGCATGTAGAACACACCTGCCATGTTATCCACGTCCAGCTGACTGCTCATCACCTCGTTCTTCTCGTGGTGACAGATCCCTGTGAGCCAGAGCGCCTCGAGCTCCTCCATCTCTCCTACACACACACACACACACACACACACATACACACACACAGGAGGAGCATAAATCAATGTTGTTTTACAGTTCTCTAAGGTTTTAGAGTGTGTGTGTGTGTGTGTGTGTGTGTGTTTACCGTCTCCGAACAGCTGCAGGATGGCCAGGTCCACGTGTCTCTTCCAGCCCGAGTCTTTCTGGATGGCGATGCCGTATCCGGTCGAAGCGAACACTTTCCCGGAGCCGATCGTCACCAGCTTGCAGCCTTCGTCACGACCCGCCATGTAGTTCAGCACGGCAGCGTCGTATATAAACGCGTCCAGCTTCCTAAAATGCACACACATCATTACACATGCTTTACTTCTCCGAGATTTATCTTGTTTTCAATCTGGCAGAACCCAAATTAGTTGTGTTAGAAGTTGATGCTAAATGTAAGTAAAGTGTAATTATATACATGTATGCATATTCAGACCTCAGATTTAACTCTTGAGTGATATTCAGAAGTTACATGAGATTCACGCATGGGGCAGAGTTTGTCAAAAACAGAGGCATGTCTCAGTTACGCATGTTCCTGACCTTGAAATTAAGCGATTTTTTTTTTGCACAATATCAGCCCAAGCAAGGATCAGTATTGCATCTGACTCGTGATTAAATAATAATATCGCTTTTTTTTTTAGCAAGAAAGTTTATTTTTTCATAAGGAGGACATCAGAGGAGATGGCTCTTAAACAGAAACATTGCTTATCTCAAGGAGTGAATCTTTATAGATAAAATTATGGATGAAGTTAAAGTTTCTCTGGAAGTGTAGCAGATGAGTGCTTGGTCAGCTTATCCTTTAAACCATAGGCATGTTTTCTTTACAGCAGAGCGTATCAAATTAACACAAATACTGACATTATTTAATTAATTCAACAAATCAAAAAAATCTGGCATCCTTGGAGGCATGAACTGGTATTTTTAATAATATGAAAATTGACTTAAGCAGGTATGTATCCAGACTCTGAATATTGATGTAATTTTTGGACTTAGGTCACTGTCTCTGAACACAGTGCTAAGTAGCTAGCTAAGAGTTTACTTACTAGCCTACAGTCTTAGCTTAGTTAGTGTTAAATATCTGTCATTTGTTGCATTTATAAGGCTTATTAAGCTAACATTAACTTTAGTAAGCAAGTGTATCTTACTGCTGTATATATAGATTTATGTAAGACATGGAGTGCGTGACCGTGGATTCTGGTTCTGACCCGGCTTTCAGGCTCTGCAGAGCTTCATCCACATTGCGCTGGTGGAATTTCACCATGTACGAGTGCATCTCCTTATAGTTGTTACGGATATTCCGCTCTGTACTGCCGTTTGGCACAGTCCCAAACCGAAACGGAGGAGAGAAGTCATTAGGTCTCTGGAACTGAAAGAGAACAAGAGAACCAGGAGAAAAAAGTAAGAGATAGAGATATTAAAATAATACAAAATTGTTGGGTTTTTTTTATTGACTGAATGTTATAGGGACAATGTTGCACAACATATACACAACTCAGAAACACTAGCAACTTGTTTATTAGAATTATTCTGACTCTTGTTATGACTGTGTACCTTTTTGTCACTGAGGCCTGAGACCTGGTCGACGTACTCCTCCTGGATCATGAAAGCTGCGAGGTTGGCAGTGTAGCTGGCCAGGAAGATCACAGCAAAGAAAGCCCACACGGACACCATGATCTTACTGGTAGTTCCTCTGGGGTTCTGCACAGGAACCGAGTTGTTAAACACCAAACCCCACAGCAGCCAGATCGCCTTTCCAATAGTGAATGAAGGACCACCAGGCTCTGGGGAAAAAACATTATAGTTGATGATTAATGGTTTAGGTAACACTCATGCTAATAATTAACTAATTTAAACTGAGAGAGAATGAACCATCTCTTTCTGTCTCTTGGTTCAGTTAATTAAATCCAAGATAGCTTTATTGGCATGAGTGTTATTTCAATTATTAATCAGACAATGAGCCTAAGATAGACAGACCCAGAGACCGATTTTTAAAAATAGGGGACTCACCTCTTCCGTCGGCAAGGCAGCGGTTGTAGCCCACAGGACTGAAATACTCAAACACAAACACAGCGATGGCAGAAACCAGCAGCAGCATGACGAACATCATCACCCACACGTCTGCACTGAAGGGCTCTGAACACACACACACACACACACACACACACACACACCAACTTCAGCACTTCTAAGTAAATTCTCCACACCACAGACACCACAGAGTATTTTGGGGTACAGCAGGAAAATCTGCAGTTATAAAAGGAGTAGTAGAGTGTTCTGTAGTATATTTTAGTAGCTTTTCACCCAGGAATGCCGATGGTGACACAGTGCCGTTGCTACGGGAGACCATGACACTGATTCCAGTCTCAATGAAAGGCACAGAGAAGTCGATGACCTCCGACCTTTCCTCATTTATAGTGAGAGAACCAACAGCCATGTGAGCGTTTTTCACCACCACCTAGAGTGGAAGATAAAGAGCCATTATTTATACCTCACAATAAAGTTCGTTTGGTATAATAGCTGATGTACACCAAGGAGGAGAAACAAGAGAAAGCAGCTGAGAAACCAGTGAGGAGTTAATCCCTAACTCCTAAAACATAAAGCCCTAACCCCAGGCCCTAAATCTAAACTCAAGCCCCTGACCCCAAACTCCCAAACACATACCCTGCAACTCTACTACCACTAACAGTAAACCCTAAACCTACACTAAATTTGAGTTCAATGTGTCTTTCTATACCTTTAACCCTATCAATCTAATCCTATATCCTACACTTAAACCCTAATTCTGACTCTAAGCCATTACCCTAAACCCTAATCTCAATCCATACCACCTTAACACTAATCCTAACTCTCAGCCAAAGCCTATCCAAAATCCTTGAACATAAGAGTCATTTCTCTTTCCCTAAGTCCTAAACCCTAACTCTCTATCATTAATGAGACACAACCATGAGAGAAAAAGAACAGAACGAGGAAAAGTGAAAGTGGGTTATCACACTAGGTCACGCTGGAAATAGACATTCTACTTACCATACTCCCTCCCTCTCTGTCTCCGTCTCTCCCCCCCCTTATCTCTCTCTCTCTCTCTCTCTCTCTCTCTCTCTCTCTCTGTCTCTCTCTCTGTCTCTCTCTGTCTCTCTCTCTGTCTCTCTCACTCTGTCTCTGTCTCTTTCTCACTGTTTAGCCCTACATACATTATAGCGAGACAAAACAGAGCCTATGTACAAGGTGTGTATGTGTTTGTGTGTGAGAGAGATTCATCCCTTCATTCATTCGTCTTGTTTCTGTCTGTCTCTCTGTGTCCACCCTCTCTCTCTCTCTCTCTCTCTCTCTCTCTCTCACTCTGTTATGAAACTGACCTATGTGGGTGGTAATGAGATGGAGTTTTGCAGGACCTGTGTGAGTGTGAATGTGTGTGTGGAATCAGTGTTTTGCTGCAGATGAATGTAGAATAGCTGTTGCTTATCAGTATAAGTTAAATAAACCAGAAATAAAATCTAATCTCAAGGACTAAACTTTAATCCTAAACCCTATCCTAACCTAAACACTAATCTATATGCTATTACTCATCCCTTATTCTTATACTCAAATAATAAACCCAAACTCTAACACTAAGCTGTAATTAAAATCTGTAAAACATAAGTTAACCTGTAAAAGTTAGTCATAATCCATAACCTAATTTCAAAATCGAAATCCTAAAATCTATCCCTAAATCATCGAGCACTTAATTTGCTTCTTAGGTATAACGCCATAATTTATATTTTAGAAAAACAAGAAAGTAGACAGATAGTATAACAATTACAGTGGTGCAGATTAAAAAATAAATTCAACTAATCTAACACTATTTGTGTTTTTTTTTTTTATCCCTGCTACCTCCTGCCTTCTCTAACAGGGTTTTAGCTTGATGATATTCTTAGACCCTGGCCTATTTGTACTAGCGTGAGGATAATTTCTCCATGGAGACCACAAAGCACTCCTGTAAGTCACTAAGGGCATCTATCAATGCCATAAACAGAAGCATAAATATGTTTTGAACAATTCACGGTGGAAAATGTCTGAATTAAAATCTTCCATGTGCTTCTACATACAGAAAAAAATACTAAAAAGGAAATCAACAGAGCAACAGGAACATGAAACTGGGGCATTCACAATGAAATTAGGATTAAACATTAAAGCTTTAAGCACACTGGACATTAAACTGATCATCTCCATAACTGATCATCTCCATAACTGATCATTTCTCTAATTGATCATCTCCATAACTGATCATTTCTCTAATTGATCATCTCCATAACTGATCATTTCTCTAATTGATCATCTCCATAACTGATCATTTCTCTAATTGATCATCTCCATAACTGATCATTCCTGTAACTGGTTGTCTCTCTAACTGATCACCTCAGTAACTGATGATTTTTCTAACTGATCATCTCCATAACTGGTCATATCTGTAACTAATCATCTCTGTAACTGTCTCAGTAAGCGATGGATCTGTAAATGATGGATCTGTAAATGATGGATCAGTAAGCGTTGGATCAGTAAGCGTTGGATCAGTAAGCGATGGATCAGTAGGCGATGGATCAATAAGCGATGGATCTGTAAATGATGGATCAGTAAGCAATGGATCTGTAAATGATGGATCAGTAAATGATGGATCAGTAAGCGATGGATCAGTAAGTGATGGATCAGTAAATGATGGATCAGTAAGCAATGGATCTGTAAATGATGGATCTGTAAATGATGGATCAGTAGGCAATGGATCAGTAAGTGATGGATCAGTAAATGATGGATCAGTAAGCGACGGATCAGTAAGCGATGGATCAGTAAGCGACGGATCTGTAAATGATGGATCTGTAAATGATGGATCTGTAAATGATGGATCAGTAAGCGATGGATCAGTAAGCGATGGATCAGTGAGCGATGGATCAGTAAGCGATGGATCTGTAAATGATGGATCTGTAAATGATGGATCTGTAAATGATGGATCAGTAAGCAATGGATCTGTAAATGATGGATCAGTAAGCAATGGATCTGTAAATGATGGATCTGTAAGTGATGGATCAGTAAGCGATGGATCAGTAAGCGGTGGATCTGTAAATGATGGATCAGTAAGTGATGGATCAGTAAGTGATGGATCTGTAAATGATGGATCAGTAAGCAATGGATCTGTAAATGATGGATCTGTAAGCGATGGATCAGTAGGCGATGGATCAGTAAGCGATGGATCTGTAAATGATGGATCAGTAAGCGACGGATCTGTAAATGATGGATCTGTAAGCGATGGATCAGTAGGCGATGGATCAGTAAGCGATGGATCTGTAAATGATGGATCTGTAAGTGATGGATCAGTAAGCGATGGATCAGTAAGCGGTGGATCTGTAAATGATGGATCAGTAAGTGATGGATCAGTAAGTGATGGATCTGTAAATGATGGATCAGTAAGCAATGGATCTGTAAATGATGGATCTGTAAGCGATGGATCAGTAGGCGATGGATCTGTAGGCGATGGATCAGTAAGCGATGGATCTGTAAGTGATGGATCAGTAAGCGATGGATCAGTAAGCGGTGGATCTGTAAATGATGGATCAGTAAGTGATGGATCAGTAAGTGATGGATCTGTAAATGATGGATCAGTAAGCGATGGATCTGTAAATGATGGATCAGTAAGCGATGGATCTGTAAGCGATGGATCAGTAGGCGATGGATCAGTAAGCGATGGATCTGTAAATGATGGATCAGTAGGCGATGGATCAGTAAGCGATGGATCAGTAAGCGATGGATCTGTAAATGATGGATCAGTAGGCGATGGATCAGTAAGCGATGGATCAGTAAGTGATGGATCAGTAAGCGATGGATCTGTAAATGATGGATCAGTAAGCGATGGATCTGTAAATGATGGATCTGTAAATGATGGATCAGTAAGTGATGGATCAGTAAGCGATGGATCAGTAAGCGATGGATCAGTAAGTTATGGATCAGTAAATGATGGATCAGTAAGCGATGGATCAGTAAGTGATGGATCTGTAAATGATGGATCAGTAAGCAATGGATCAGTAAGTGATGGATCAGTAAGCGATGGATCAGTAAGCGATGGATCTGTAAATGATGGATCAGTAAGCGATGGATCAGTAAGAGATGGATGGTCTCACCTCTCCCACCATGCCGTTCCAGGTTCCATTGACCTTCTTGCCATGCTTGCCATTAGTGACGAGGTAAAGGTCGTAGGTGAACTTTACAGACTTGGCGATCTTCTTCAGGATGTCGATGCAGAACCCTTTACAGCAGCGTTTTATGTACATGCCAGATTCACCTGTCTGATTACTGAGAGGGAGAGAGATGAGAGAATGAGAGAGTGAGACATAGACTATTGTTCTGTTGGGTTTTGTGTGTGTATAAAGACAGCTGCCTCTCTCTCTCTCTCTCTCTCTCTGTCTATCCATCTATCTCTTTCTTCTTCACAATAAAGACAGTATTGCTGTTATTTATTTCTGTAAAGCTGCTTTGTGACAATGTTCATTGTTAAAAGCGCTATACAAATAAAACTGAACTGAAGTGAATTGAATTGGTTTATCCAGTGTTTGTGCGTTCTACATCTCACTCCTTGTGATTAGGCTATCACTGCTCACTTTAGCTGAGGTATCGCCCGGTGAGCCCTATTAACAGAGCGCACGCTGTTCAATAAAGAGCTAATTTTAAAATGAGCTCCGAGCCTCTGCGTCATTTCTCGCCCACTACACGCTACAGCAATAATATTACAGTGTGTGTGTTTATATATACCGTATTTTCAGCTGTTTCCTGCAGGGTACAGTGTTCCTCATGCAGGTTCCACTCAGAGGGTCGACATCCTCCACAATGACGAACGGCGCCTCCTCCAGAGTCACGATTGACAGGTGGTCGTCATGGCGACTCTCCTCCCCCGAGTACAGCTCGAACCGTGGCCACACATGATACTTCATTGACAGAGAGCCATTCTCCCACTTCCCCACCTGCTCACACACACACACACACACACACACAGAATTATATTCAAGTAGAGTGACAGAGACAGGTAGAAAGAGAGGTAGAGTGATAGGTAAATAGACAGACAGTTAGAGAGACAGATAGAGAGAAAGACAAGTAGCAAGATAGACATACAGGTAAGGAGACAGACACGTAGACAGGTAGCCAGATAGGTAAATAGACAGGCAGTTAGAGAGACAGGTATCCAGACAGGTAAAGAGACAGACAGGTAGTCAGACATGTGAAGAGAAATGCAGGTAGACAGACAGGTAGAGACACAGACAGGTAGAGACACAGACAGGTAGATAGGTAGAGGCAGACAGGTAGATAGGTAGAAATGTAGAGAGACCGAAATGCAGAGAGGTACATACAGGTAGAGAGACAAATAGGCAGTCAGGTAAAGAGACAGACAGGTAGATAGGTAGAGAAAGGTAGATAGGTATAAAGATAGACAGGTAGAGTGACAGACAGGTAGATAGGTAGAGGCTGACAGGTAGAGAGACAGACAGGTAGATGGGTAGAAATGTAGAGAGACCAAAATGCAGAGAGGTACATACAGGTAGAGAGACAGACAGGGAGATAGGTAGAGAAAGGTAGATAGGTATAAAGACAGACAGGTAGAGAGACAGACAGGTAAAGAGACAAACAGGTAGACTGACTCTGTCCCACTGCCTGTTCTTGTCCAGTAGGATGAGGACGAGTTTGGGATGCATTTGATATCCGTCCTCACTGAACGACAGATTACGACCTTCAAACGTTACGTTCATCAAATACCTGAAACACACACACACACACACACAAAATACACACACATCAGATATGTATAAGCGCATGTATCTCATTTCTTGTTGCCTACATACAATCTGTTTGTGTGTGTGTGTGTGTGTGTGTTGGTCTCTCTTCCTCCCAATGTTTCAGTTTCCACAGAAACACTTGACCTTAAAATCACACATGTACACAAAGACAAAGCCACAATCATTCACCCACACAACAGACAAACAAATGCAGCCAGTGTGTGAATTCAGCAGGGTGTGTTTGCATCCAACATGCGTCTTCCAGTGTATGTGTGTATGCGCGTGTGTGTGTGTGTGTGTGTTTTGGGGGGGATTTGGGGGGTGGCGGCAGTAGGGAGACAATCAAAGCATATGTAATGTGTTGCTGCAGTAACCACAACTCCTGAGATGCTCAAGCCAATCTTCTGAGTTGCTATGGAAACCGTAACCTTACAGAGAAAGACAGAGAGAGATTGAAACAGAGAGAGACAGAGCGAGTGCCAGAGAGACAGAGAGCGTGAGACAGAGATAAGGGGAGAGAGACTGTGAGAGAGACAGACACAGAGAAAGAGACAGAGAGAAACACAGAGAAAGAGACACAGATAGAGACAGAGAAAGAGACAGGGAGAGAGAGACAGACAGACACAGAGAAAGAGACAGAGAGAGAGACAGAGAGAGAGAGAGAGACAGACACAGAGAAAGAGACAGAGAGAGAGAGACACAGAAAGAGGCAGAGGGAGAGACAGAGAGAGAGAGACAGAGAGACACAGAGAAAGAGACAGAGAGAGAGACAGACACAGACACAGAGAAAGAGACAGAGAGAGAGAGAGAGAGAGAGAGACAGACACAGAGAAAGAGACAGAGAGAGAGAGACACAGATAGAGACAGAGAAAGAGACAGGGAGAGAGAGACAGACAGACACAGAGAAAGAGACAGAGAGAGAGAGAGAGAGAGAGAGAGAGAGAGACAGACACAGAGAAAGAGACAGAGAGAGAGAGACACAGAAAGAGGCAGAGGGAGAGACAGAGAGAGAGAGACAGAGAGACACAGAGAAAGAGACAGAGAGAGAGACAGACACAGAGAAAGAGACAGAGAGAGAGAGACACAGAAAGAGGCAGAGGGAGAGACAGAGAGAGAGAGACAGAGAGAGAGAGAGACAGACACAGAGAAAGAGACAGAGATTTGATGTTTGTAGTTAAATAATGTTACAGAAAAAGGTAGACTACAAAATATTAAACGTCTGCATTTAAAATATAGTTAATGTCGCTAATATCATGTTTAGTGTTCCCAGCTAAATAACACTCAGTGATTACAGCAGTGTTTTATGATTATTCCTCATCTCACTGTATGAGATCCCAATAAACTCTGAGCTGAGTTCTATAACAGACTGCATGATAGCGTGTGTTCTCCATGTCAGATTATACCGAATATACACTATGAAATATATATAAATATCCTGCGATTAAAGACATTTTAATTCTCCTATGCCGGACAATCAAAGAATTCTTTTATGACTTTTGTCTACAACAGCTAAATCATGCCTAAAAAACCTACTTTAGTTAGAAAATGTCATATTTATCTGCATTAGAAACACAACTAACAAATTTCAGATTTTTTTTAATGTTTTGTAAACAAATATACACTAACACTGGCTTACAATAATTTCTGTTTGCTGTTCGTAACATAGTTCCAGGTTAGTGTAGCGCAGAAGAGTATGTCGATTGGAGCACACACACCCCCCACACACACACATGCACATGCACACACACACACACACACACACACACACACACGCACACACGCACACACACACTGTAATATATAGCAGGTTATATGCAGAGTGGCTCTGAGATGGATTACTGTAAAGTGTATCGATTGCTAAGGTGAACACTTAATACAGAAAATACACAGATGCAGCAGTTCTGAGTGAAACACACCACTGGGTCATCTCAGCTCCTGAATTAGTCACACACACACACACACACACACACACACACGTATACTGAGAGACCATTATGGACATACACATAAACAATCTGAGTGTGTGCACCTGCGTTTAGATGCATACTGCTGTAAGAGCTGAGTGTTTAGCGTTTGTGTGTGTGTGCGTGTGTGTGTGTGTGTGTGTGTGTGTGTGTGTGGTAGCTCGATGAGAAATGAGGACACACACCTATAATAAGCTTCTCTAATGGGAGAGAGTGGTGGCGTTTGGGGGGGTGTTGGAGGGGGGGCAAAACCCATTTATTTTCTTTCTTGACAAAAAGCAAAGAAGGTTTGTGTGTGTGTGTGTGTGAGTTTTTATGTACATAAGTGTGTATGTGTGTGAGTTTAACATAGCAGTCCATTATGGTTGTGTATTCTGTGTGTGTATGTGTGTGTGTGTGTGTGTGTGTGTGTGTGTGTATGTGCATATGTGTGTGTACCTGAGCACTTCGTTAGTGTTTCCTGTGCTCTTCTTTTCTGGGGCTCCATGACACTCAGACTTCAGAAGTGTGTGAGGTCCACGATCCATCATCATGGCTGACGTTGCCGTGGCAATAACAGCCACAGCATCGCGCACACGTGCCTCCAACCCATAATCCCACTCATCATACGACACACTGATCATACCTGAGAGAGAGAGAGCGACAAGCCATGCCACATGCCCACACACCCTGCCAAAGCAGCTCTAAGGTTCATTCCAGACAAAATCCCCCCTCAAAGCTCCTCCATGGATTGTTTCTCACCAAACCTTCAATGAAGCATGTCAGTGTTTCACACCATATGAACACAATATAAATCTGTCTTTCTTATCTACAAATTAATCTGATGTAATAAGCAGATCACCTGTAGGGAACTCTGGAGGAATGTGGTCAGCGTCCCCCGCCACCAGAGATGGTACAATCCAGGTGTATCCATATCCTGTGAGCCCGACAGAGTGTGCCACCTCGAAGATGATGTTGGCTTCCTCTTTGGTGGAGTAGAGCAGGATGACGGGACTCTGGAGCTTCTTCATCTGGTTCTGGATTTTAGAGTCTCCATCGTCCACGGACATGTCCAACAGTAAAACCTCCTCCAGTTCCCAGCCCACAAAACTGTTCTCTATAGTGCTGCGGATCTGACAAAGAGCAAGACGAAAAATAACAAGATGGAACCAAAGTGAAAAACAATTATTAATTACAGGCATGTTTGTGGACAGTGGGAGGAAACTGGAGAACCCAAAGGAAACCTATGCGAACACGGCAAGGACAAGCAAAACTCCGCACAGACAACACTTGATCCAATCAAAGCTTTGCTCCTGATCTGGTCACAGCCTTGCTCCTGATCTGACCAAAGCCTTGCTCCTGATCTGGTCAAAGCCTTGCTCCTGCTCTGACCAAAGCCCTGCTCTTAATCTGGTCCGAGGCTTGCTCATGATCTGATCAAAGCCTTGCTCCTGATCTGATCGAAACTTTGCTCCTGATCTGGTCCAAACCTTGCTCCTGATCTGCCCAAAGCCTTGCTCCTGATCTGCCCAAAGCCTTGCTCCTGATCTGATCAAAACTTTGCTCCTGATCTGGTCAAAGCCTTGCTCCTGATCTGGTCAAAGCCTTGCTCCTGATCTGGTCAAAGGCTTGCTCCTGATCTGGTCAAAACTTTGCTCCTGATCTGGTCAAAGCCTTGCTCCTGATCTGACCAAAGCCTTGCTCTTAATCTGGTCCAAAGCCTTTCTCCTGATCTGGTCCAAGCCGTGCTCCTGATCTGCCCAAAGCCTTGCTCCTGATCTGGACATAGCCTTGTTCCTGATCTGACCAAAGCCTTGCTCCTGATCTGGTCAAAGCTTTGCTCCTGATCAAGTTGTAGCCCCTGCTCTAGATTAGGTCCAGACCCTGGCTCAAACCCTTTGGAAAGTCTCAATAACAACACTAAATGTATAGCTAACCAACAAGACCAGATTCCAAATAACTTAATGACAAATATGTGAACAATTTCCTTTAAAGAAAAAGACCAAAAATAAAATTGGCTCATTCTGCATTTTTATTTTTTGATGAAGTCAGAAGAATAAATGGAAAACATTTTATGTATGAAATTAATAAGTTTTCACTCTGTATTGAAAGTTTTATTTTGACCATATTATTTTATCTTTACCTTGGTGACAAAGTCCTGGTATCCGGGGTAGTAGGTGGTGACGATGGAGAAAATGTACCAATCATATTCCTCCATAATGTTCAACATCACTGAGGCCTGCTGCTCAATAGATGGACCAAACTGGAAAAACAGGGAGTTATCATCCTGCAGATGGAGATAAACAAATAGAAATAGACGAAGAGAGAGAAAACAAGTCTGTTATTTTTCTTTCACCTCTCCAGTTCCAGGTTTAGTGTTTCTTTAGCAGTTACTTTGTTTCTGGGTTTAGTGTTTCTGTAGCAGAGATGTTCCAACCCCAAATGCCCCACATTCCACCTTAGTGCTAGTATATTTTAGATTCAGCATCCTTGCAGTAGATAGTTATTTTATAACGGTGCTTCCCCTACCAGCGCTTGCATTTTTAGCACTCGTGTGGCAGTGTATTTGTGTGTGTGTGTGTGTGTGTGTGTGTAGATGCCATAGGTAGAGGACAAGCTATATTCATCAACAGTGTAATGTAGAGCAACACTGGCAGCGTCACAAGACCCAAAACACAAGTGAATACATCCACACAACCTAGTTTAGGGGAGAACTGTGTGTGTGTGTGTGTGTGTGTGTGTGTGTGTGAACTAGATAGACAAAAGGTGCATGAAAGCTGAGGCTTGGCAGCCATGAAAGGTCTGCCACCTGATCCAACCTGTACACCCCCCTTACACCCCCCTTACACACACACTCACACACACACACACACACACACACAAAACACTCCAAATGACAAGGACTTTTGTGTTCATGCAGTTCTGTTAGAATACTGGAACTAGTTCTCATTCATAATTGTTCCAGAACCTTCTGTGCCTTGTGTGTGTGTGTGTGTGTGTGTGTTTTGGAGTGATGAAGTGTTTGTACAGTCAGAGCACTACTTTAAATTTGCGACCGCATTCTCTACCGCAGCACAATTTATCCTCCGTCATTATATCCCCCCATCTCTCACTTTCCATCTCTGTCTCTTTGTCTCACTCCCCTCCATTTTTACCTACTAATGCTTTTAAATTTGTTGTGTATAATCTCCGTCTCTCTCCTCCTCCTCTCTGCCTCCCTCCATTCATCTACCTCCCTCTATCTCTCTCTGTCTTATCTGTTCTGGCTGAATGGATGTAATTGAATTCTACTTTCCCTAACAGCAGTGTTAATGCACTGCACTATGCCGAATCTCCTTCAAGTAAAGCAACAAAAGATGAAAGAGCAGTTAGCCTAACACCATTTTTGGGTTTAGTATTCCAGTCACAGTGCTAGTGTTTCTGGGTTTAGTGTTTATGCAGCAGTTACTTTCTTTCTGGCTTTAGTATTTCTGTAGCAGTGATGCTGTTTCTGGGTTTAGTGTTTCTGTAGGAGTGATGATTCTGGGTTTAGTGTTTCTGTAGCAGTGATGCTGTTTCTGGAGTTAGTATTTCTGTAGCAGTGATGCTGTTTCTGGGGTTAGTGTTTCTGTAGCAGTGATGTTTCTGGGGTTAGTATTTCTGTAGCAGTGATGCTGTTTCTGGGGTTAGTGTTTCTGTAGCAGTGATGTTTCTGGGGTTAGTATTTCTGTAGCAGTGATGTTTCTGGGTTTAGTGTTTCTGTAGCAGTGATGCTGTTTCTGGGTTTAGTGTTTCTGTAGCAGTGATGCTGTTTCTGGGTTTAGTATTTCTGTAGCAGTGATGCTGTTTCTGGGTTTAGTGTTTCTGTAGCAGTGATGCTGTTTCTGGGTTTAGTGTTTCTGTAGCAGTGATGTTTCTGGGTTTAGTATTTCTGTAGCAGTGATGCTGTTTCTGGGTTTAGTGTTTCTGTAGCAGTGATGCGGTTTCTGGGTTTAGTATTTCTGTAGCAGTGATGCGGTTTCTGGGGTTAGTATTTCTGTAGCAGTGATGCTTCTGGGTTTGGTGTTTCTGTAGCAGTGATGCTGTTTCTGGGGTTAGTGTTTCTGTAGCAGTGATGTTTCTGGGTTTAGTGTTTCTGTAGCAGTGACGTTTCTGGAGTTAGTGTTTCTGTAGCAGTGATGTTTCTGGGTTTAGTGTTTCTGTAGCAGTGATGTTTCTGGGTTTAGTGTTTCTGTAGCAGTGACGTTTCTGGAGTTAGTGTTTCTGTAGCAGTGATGTTTCTGGGTTTAGTGTTTCTGTAGCAGTGACGTTTCTGGAGTTAGTGTTTCTGTAGCAGTGACGTTTCTGGAGTTAGTGTTTCTGTAGCAGTGATGCTGTTTCTGGGTTTAGTATTTCTGTAGAAGTGATGCTGTTTCTGGGTTTAGTATTTCTGTAGCGGTGATGCTGTTTTTGGGTTTAGTGTTTCTGTAGCAGTGATGTTTTTGGGTTTAGTATTTCGGTATCAGTGACGTTTCTGGGTTTGGTATTTTTGTAGCAGTGATGCTGTTTCTGGGTTTAGTATTTCAGTAGCAGTGATGTTTCTGGGTTTGGTATTTCTGTAGCTTTGATGATGTTTCTGGGTTACTGTTTCAGTATCAGTGATGTTTCTGTAGCAGTGACGTTTTTGGGGTTAGTGTTTCTGTAGCAGTGATGCTGTTTCTGGGTTTAATGTGTTTTTAGCAGTTAAGTCATTTCTGGGTTTATTATTTCTGCAGCAGATACATCGTTTCTGGCTTTAGTATTTCTGTCCCTTCTTGCAATGCTAGTTTAGCTAACTAGTATCCAATTATTAAACAATGCTGGAAAATAAATTTGAGCCTTGCATGAGTATTGCCGCTGTGTAAAAAAATTTTACGTTTGTCTAAGCTGAAAAGTCTCTCGCTCTCTCTCTCTCTCTTGCTTTCTCTAGTTAAAGCTTTATCTGTAATCCCCCACACACACAGATGTGATTAATCGGGCACGTCCTAATTATTGCAGGCCTCGTTCACTTAATTACATCAGAATCATTTAAATATCTGCTTGCTCACTCACTCAGAGTCTGAGTGCTCTACATCTCTGTATAACACTGATGACTGTCTAAATATCCTGTTCACTTCCTGAGTCCAAAAACATACCCTAAATGGTGCACTAATGAAATCCCACAATGCACTGCAATAGCTTAGTGTACAAAGAATGTAGAATTTAAGATGATTGTTCTTAAAGCACAGGTAAGCAGGCTTTCCTATTTGAATTGGTGTGTAATGTTTATTTTATGCAATCATTTTTCCCCCCATTCTTTTAAGAGGGGCCAAAAATTCTGAGGTAGATTATATATATATATATATATATATATATATATATATATATATATATATATATATATATATATATAGGCCACAACACCACCAGTGGGTAGAATAGTGCACTATGTAGTGAATAGAGCCCAGTTTGAGACAAATCCCTAGTTAGCAGTGTACAAAAGTTTAACACACACACTTATAAGCAGAGAAATTATGGGATAATGTCTTGCCAAAGAACAGTGACACTAACCATGGACCAGGAGGAACTCTTACATGTCTAGAAAACCCTCCCAGACCTAAAGAACCATCCTAGATAACCCACTTAGACCTACAGAACCCTCCAAGACCTAACAAACCATCCTTGAAAACCTTCCCAGACCTAAAGAACCATCCTAGATAACCCACTTAGACCTACAGAACCCTCCAAGACCTAACAAACCATCCTAGATAACCCACTTAGACCTACAGAACCCTCCAAGACCTAACAAACCATCCTAGATAACCCTCTTAGACCTACAGAACCCTCCAGGACCTATCAAACCACCTAGATAACCCTCCCAGACCAAAAGAATCCTCCGAGACCTAACAAACCATCTTAGATAACCATCCCAGACCTACAGAATCCTCCGAGACCTAAAAGGCCATCCTAGATAACCCTCTCAGACCAACAGAACCCTCCCAGTCATAACAAACCATCCTAGATAACCCTCCCAGACCTACAGAAACCACCTAGATAATCCTCCCAGACCTACACAATGCTCCTGGATAACCCTCTTAGACTTACAGAACCCTCCTATACCTAATGAACCATCCTAGATAACCTTTCCAGATCTACAGAACCTTCCTAGATAATCCTAGAACTTTCCTACACATACAGACTCCTCTTAGAACTACAGAACCCTTCTAGACAAAAATATCAGCACTTACATGAGACTCTCTCTCTCTCTCTCTCACACACACACACACACACACAAACAGACACCCCATTTCCGCTCTCACACTGTGGCAACACATTGACACACCAGCTGTGCTACTCTGGCATCCATAACACATGTGCACACACACAAACACACACACACACACACACACACACACAGAGTATGCAGCATCATATTGATTTTTAAGGTTTTCTGCCAATAAATGCAGCTACCACCACTGCTTCACTGCAGTATACACACACACAAACACACACACACACACACACACACACACACACACACCTCTATAATATACACATATTCAGGCTGGACAATGTGACCTTCACGCTGTAAGACTCCGATAAAGAGGTGTGAAGATTATTAACCTTGTCTCTTTCTCTCTATATATCTTTCAGCACTTCTCTCTCTCACTTCCTCGCTTGCCCGCTTGCTTGCTCTATCTCTCCGTGGTCTCTCGCTCTCTCACTCGTCTGCTGCTCTTTCCCTCTCTTCCTTCTTTTGCCCTCTCTCTGTGTCCGGCTTTATCTCTGAGCGGAATTATTAATTAAAAGAAATCAATTTCCGTCCTAAATATAACTATTATACCTGACATCACACACTGACCCTCTGTGACATGCACGCACACACGCACACACGCAAACACACACACACACACACACACACACTTTAAGTGTGCAGTATTACTCACTCTCTAATTTCTTACACTAATGCACAGTGACAGAGCTCTGCTGTACTGCTGTACTGGCACTGTCTCTTTCTCCCACACACATACACACACACACATATACACACACACACACGTAGACACACACACACACACACACACACACACACACACACACACACACACACATACACACACACACGATCCTGTGTGTCTGGATTATTGGACTGAAGGTGAAAACTATTAAACATTATTAGCATATATTAGCATATTTCAATAACAATATGTATAAGCTCCGTCCCAAACACTAGAATTCATGACTAGTTAGTATTCTTAGTGGAACAGTTCTGACCTTCTGCAAGAGTTCCTAAAAGTTCTCCTTCCAGCAAGTTTTTCTGCCCTTGCTGAACATGTGGGTGATGTCCTTCCTTTCTGGTTTTCCAGAACTTCTTCAACAACACCCAAAATACATACCCCATGGCCTCTCCAAAGTCTTCGTATGCCTAGTTAGCTATCCACAGCCTCTCTTCTGAACCAGCAGTCTGGCGAGCCAACTACAGTAGGTGTTAAAGACCCTGTTCTTCTACTTTACATCATCCCTTACTTTTAGAGTCCACCACCTGGTTCTCAGGCTGTAACCATGACAGGCTACTTGAAATTTTTAAACATGACGTATTTGGGTTTCATGTCTCCTACCTCCTTCAGGATGTGTGTGAAGGTCACTCAGAAGTAAGAGTTGAAATAATTCCAGCACTTCCCACCAAACCCTGGCTGCACATTTGGGCTTGCTGGTTCTGACCGCCAGTTTACCCCACCATCTGATCCAACACACCACCAGATGGTGATCAATTAACAACTCTTTACCCAAAGATGGGTGTGGGAATACTGAGGAACCTTCGTCTTCATTCCAGTTCATCCCAGTAGAGTTAAGGATTCACATCAGTTACTGTGATCCCATGCAAAGATTTTCATTCCGAGTGCAAATTCTTAATGAACTGTTTATATGGATCCATATATCCATTTATATGCACTTTACATGTAATCTGATCCAAAGCTTTGTGCATGTGTGAAATGTGGTTTAGTGTCAATGTTACCATAACAACAAGGATTACATTACAAGTTCAGCACCGCTTTTTACTCCATTTTGTTTTTAACAAATTTTAAATTCTTTCCATCTCAGTAAAATGTCATCAGATTGTGATTATTAAATTCACAGCGAAAAGAAGAGTTTGTGACCAAAGTAAAATTTCTCAACAATTCATATTTACCTGAAATTCAGAAAGGTGTTCACCCTATCATCAGGAGATCACCAGTTCAAATCCTGATGGTGCCACAGCCATCTGTGGACAGGAGACCATACGCTCTGCCCCCTGTCCCTCACAGTGACACTAGCCAATTGTAGGCTGTGAGCTCATGTATGTGGAAGAGGGTAAAAAGCGCTTTCCTCTGAGTGTGTTACACTGCCCTGTGATGCAGCAGTTTGAAAAGATGTTTGCTGGCTTCATGTGTCTCAGAGGAAGCACATGTTAGTCTTTACCCTCCCTAGTTTGTAGATGTCATATGACAGGGAGAGCTGGCTGATGGTCAGGAATTGCCAGATGACCAGATTGGGAAGAAAAACATTATCCATCCATCCATGAAACATGCTCATCTTCTAACGTTACCCATATTAAAGGTCATTGTTTTGCAATAACTCCAGAAATAAAGGTTCTTTCTTATAGAGTGTATGTTCTGCGTCCTTGCTGAATGTCTGCCAAATATTAAACAATTAAGTTTATTGAGGTCAGTTCCTATCCTGTATCTGCCTTAGAATGTTAGTTTGATGGCCATCACACCTCACAATTATTTTAAATAGATTAAAATCTGTACCGTGAACTGTTTTCTTACACAATCACTTTATTGCATCAGGAGCAATATTCAAACACACATTCAGAGAACACACACAGCAAGTCCATAGTGAAAGTAATCAGACACACATGCTTACACAGTGATTATTCTTCTGTTTAACAGATTATTAAAAGGACATTAACCCATCTCCTTCAATTTGATAGAAATTCATATTGCTCTCAATCAGTGTACTGTGTCCAGTGTAATGCATACATGATTGTTTTTATATTCTGATTGAGCACTCAGTCGCATTGTGGATTATTAGGCTGCATGTAAATGTATGTGGATTTGAGTCACAGGAAGGAAATATATTAATTTAATCCTTAACACACTCTATATTGGAATACTGAAATTGGCTTTTTAAACTAAACGTATTATTAGTAGTAGCAGTAAAACTCAACAGGATCAGTAACTGGACCTGTGTGTTGTGTGTGTGTTTTGTGTGTGTGTGTGTGTGTGTGTGTGTGTGTGTGTGTGTGTGTGTGTGTGAAACGTAAGTGTAAGAGTAAGCGTAACAGCTTGTGGCGTCTCTGAGTGCTGCCAGGTTGGCATGCTTCTCCTGTGTAATTGACTGAGCACATCTTGTGTTCCTCACTCACACTTTCACACCTTCTCTCTCTCTCTCTCTCTCTCTCTCTCTCGCGCTCTCTCTATCCATCTCTCTCTCTCAGTCTCTCTGTGTGTTGCTCTCTATCTGTCTGTCTGTCTGTCTGTCTCTCTCTTTGTCTCTGTCTGGGAGTGAAGCCAGTAGAAGGACGTAACATACGCAGTGAGAGGAGAGTCACGGAGGAAAAACAGGAACAAACGCAACTGTGAAATTATGTACAACTCGACAAGGACAGAGAGAAAGAGAGAGAAAGAGAGAGAGACAGACAGAGAGAGAGGAAAAGGAAATGCATGTAAGCCTCAGGGTTCTTATCCATAACCAGAGAGAAAGATACTGACCCCATTACCATCCTAATATTAAATAGTGCTGCACTATATAGTGTAATATATACAATATATAAAATGTATATAATCCAATACATTATATAGTGCATAAATTTATTTTGTTATCTAGCGATGCCCACATGTCAGGCCAAGCATTTCTTTTAGCTAGTCAGAACATTTCCATAACCAATCAGTAGGGTTTGTGCATTCTCCCAGCTAATCGCAAGGCAATACACAGTAGTGTAATGAAGAGAGACAGACAGACAGACTGGAAAAGGGACAGAAAGAGAAAAAGACAGAAAGAGAGAGAAATACAGAGACAAACAGATAGATAGGGAGAGAGACAAAAAGACACAGTGATGGAGATACAGACTGTGAGAAAGAAAGATGGATAAAGACAGAGAAAGTGAGAGAGAGGGAGAGGAAGTGAAAAGTTCTAGCTTCCAGCAGAGTTTAAAAATGTCTTCATCTGAAACCGAACAGAAGGAAGAATTAGGACACATATTTAGGACTCTCTCTCTCTGTCTGTGTGTGTGTGTGTGTGTGTGTGTGTGAGAGAGAGAGAGAGAGAGAGAGAGAGAGAGAGATGGGGGAGTATAAACAGGCAGGTAATGCATGATGATTCTCACTTGTGCGTGATTACCACCAGTTTACTTATATGTGCTTTGTTTATTCTTGCTGTAACTCCATGGGTGAGAGAGACACAGAGCCGGTGGAGTTTGCTCCTTGCCATGCCCCCGCAGTGAACTTTTAGTTTAGAGGGACGTGCGCTGAAAAGCATGCAGTGAAAAAGAGAACAATAAAGGGAGCCTGAAGCTCTGAGGAAAGTCTGCCTGTCTCCTTTCTGAGTTCTCCTTCACACCCAGACACACATTGGGTTCCACACACTCTCTGTCCTGTTTCATCTTGACATCTATCTAATACGTAACTAGCTACAGGGACTGTAGGGTGTCATCATTTTGATTCAGTAAGCGGCATAAAGTGATTCAGAAAATGTTCTATTGGGTATTATCCCTTCTACAATCAGCACTAAACACTAACTACTGACCCACAGACCCAACTACTGACTCACAAACACAGACCTAAAGAAATACATGTCAACTACAGACCCACAACTAACACCTAAACAATTACATACCAACTACAGACCTAAAGATGTTCACACCAACTACAGATCCACAACTATACATCTAAAGAACTACACACCAACTATTGACCCACATCTACAGGCCTAAAGAATTGCACACCAACTATAAACCCACATCTACAGGCATAAAGGACTACAGAACATTCCAACTACAGACCCACAGGGCAACTACAAGCAGAGACCAACTACATACACTCAACTACAGACAGACTAGAGCCCACAACTATAGACCTTATAAAGTACACACCACCTACAGATGCTTCATGTCATATAAGCTTTAGGCTATAGAGGATATGAGCTAGTAGTCAATCGTACTCAGTTAAATCAGCTGTTTAATAATCTGCAGTCTCATCACTTCTCAGTAACAAATTAAAAACACTTGAGGACACATTTGAATATGTTTCTCTTCATTAATGTTACATGCTGCGCTCAACAACCAACACTGATGAAGACCTCACCAAAGGGCACACAGAGGGCACGAAACCAGGGCCGAAAAATGAAATGTATATCAGCCTCTGAGTTAAAGTGTGTGTGTGTGTGTGTGTGTGAAGACAGTCCGTGACCGCTAGCCATGTGAGCCATTCAGCACCTCCTACACCCACTGATTCACCTCACACCTCCCACTAAGTACAAACACACACACAAACACACACACACACACACACACATACACACAGCACATAAACAGCACTTTAGGTAGCACTCTCAAAATCTTCTAGCTCATCCCCACACATCTGTAGACTCACAACATCACAGACCCACAGCTGCAAACAAACATCAAACACGACTAAAGATGGGTTAAAAATAATTATAACCATACTCAATACACTCAAAGAACTACACAACAACTACAAACCCACATAACTACTCAGTAACTGCAGACCCACAGTTACAGACCCACAGAACTACTCAGTAACTGCAGACCCACAGTTACAGACCCACAGAACTACTCAGTAACTACAGACTCACAACCACAGATTCACAGCAATGCTCAGCAACTACAGACCCCAAAACAAACTTAAAAACTAATTCCAGACCCACAGAAGCATAGCGCAGCAACTGCAAGCTCAGAGAACTGCACAGCAACTATGTAACCACAAATACAGACCCACAAATTCTGAACTACCCAATATATATATCCACAAAACAACGCTAACAATTCACCCACAACTACTGAGCTACAGAACTACAGACTCACACCTATAACACCTACAGATTCACAAATACAGAAAATGACTACACAACTACAGACTCCAAAACAAACTTTACAGACCAAAAACAGAAAGACAAATACACACAACAACTAGAGAACCAAATTAATTACCTACCTAAGGACCCAAAGGTACATAAGAGCCACAGGACTACAGAGCCACAGGACTACAGAGTCACAAGACTACAGAGTCACAAGTCTACAGAGCGACAAGACTACAGAGACACACGACCTCAGAGCCACAGATCTACAGAGCCACAAGACTACAGAGTCACAGGACTACAGAGTCACAAGACTACAGAGCCACAGGACCTCAGAGCCACAAGACTACAGAGCCACAGGACTACAGAGCCACAAGACTACAGAGAGGAAGGACCTCAGAGCCACAAGACTACAGAGCCACAGGACTACAGAGCCACAATTCTACAGAGACACAGGACCTCAGAGCCACAAGACTACAGAGACACAGGACCTCAGAGCCACAGAGCCACAGGACTAAAGAGCCACAGGAACACAGAGCCACAGGACCTCAGAGCCACAGAGCCACAGGACTAAAGAGCCACAGGAACACAGAGTCACAGGACCTCAGAGCCACAGAGCCACAGGACTAAAGAGCCACAGGACGACAGAGTCACAGGACTAAAATGCCACAGGACTACAGAGACACAGAATTACAGAAATACAGAACTACAGATCCACAGAACTATAGTGCCACAGTACTACTGAGACACAGAACCTCAGATCCACAGATCTACAGAGATACAGAACTACAGAGCCACAGGACTACAGAGCCACAGGACTATAGAGCCACAGGACTATAGAGCCACAGGACTACAGAGCCACAGATCTACAGAGCCACAGGACTACAGAGCCACAGGACTAGAGAGCTATAGGACTACAGAGCCATAGATCTACAGATTCACAGAGCTACAGGTCTACAGGACCTCAGAGCCACAGGACTATAGAACCACAGGACTACAGAGTCACAGGACTACAGAGCCACAGATTCACAGAGCTACAGGACTACAGGACTATAGAACCACAGGACTACAGAGTCACAGGACTACAGAGTCACAGGACTACAGAGCCACAGATTCACAGAGCTACAGGACTACAGGACCTCAGAGCCACAGGACTACAGAGCCACAGGACTACAGAGTCACAGGACTATAGAACCACAGGACTACAGAGTCACAGGACTACAGAGTCACAGGACTACAGAGCCACAGATTCACAGAGCTACAGGACTACAGGACCTCAGAGCCACAGGACTACAGAGCCACAGGACTATAGAAACACAGGACTATAGAACCACAGGACTACAGAGTCACAGGACTACAGAGCCACAGGACTACAGAGCCACAGGACTACAGAGTCACAGGACTACAGAGCCACAGATTCACAGAGTTACAGGACTACAGGACCTCAGAGCCACAGGACTACAGAGCCATAGGACTAGAGAGCTACAGGACTACAGAGCCACAGGACTATAGAACCACAGGACTACAGAGTCACAGGACTACAGAGCCACAGATTCACAGAGCTACAGGACTACAGGACTATAGAACCACAGGACTACAGAGTCACAGGACTACAGAGTCACAGGACTATAGAACCACAGGACTACAGAGTCACAGGACTACAGAGTCACAGGACTACAGAGCCACAGATTCACAGAGCTACAGGACTACAGGACCTCAGAGCCACAGGACTACAGAGCCACAGGACTATAGAAACACAGGACTATAGAACCACAGGACTACAGAGTCACAGGACTACAGAGCCACAGGACTACAGAGCCACAGGACTACAGAGTCACAGGACTACAGAGCCACAGATTCACAGAGTTACAGGACTACAGGACCTCAGAGCCACAGGACTACAGAGCCATAGGACTAGAGAGCTACAGGACTACAGAGCCACAGGACTATAGAACCACAGGACTACAGAGTCACAGGACTACAGAGCCACAGATTCACAGAGCTACAGGACTACAGGACTATAGAACCACAGGACTACAGAGTCACAGGACTACAGAGTCACAGGACTATAGAACCACAGGACTACAGAGCCACAGGACTACAGAGTCACAGGACTATAGAACCACAGGACTACAGAGTCACAGGACTACAGAGTCACAGGACTACAGAGCCACAGATTCACAGAGCTACAGGACTACAGGACCTCAGAGCCACAGGACTACAGAGCCACAGGACTATAGAAACACAGGACTATAGAACCACAGGACTACAGAGTCACAGGACTACAGAGCCACAGGACTACAGAGCCACAGGACTACAGAGTCACAGGACTACAGAGCCACAGATTCACAGAGTTACAGGACTACAGGACCTCAGAGCCACAGGACTACAGAGCCATAGGACTAGAGAGCTACAGGACTACAGAGCCACAGGACTATAGAACCACAGGACTACAGAGTCACAGGACTACAGAGCCACAGATTCACAGAGCTACAGGACTACAGGACTATAGAACCACAGGACTACAGAGTCACAGGACTACAGAGCCACAGAACTACAGAGCCACAGGACTACAGAGTCACAGGACTACAGAGCCACAGATTCACAGAGTTACAGGACTACAGGACCTCAGAGCCACAGGACTATAGAGCCACAGATCTACAGAGCTACGGGACCTTGAACCTTTTTTTTAAAAAAAGTACAGACTCACAACTATGGTCACATAACTAGATAGAGGCAAATCCACAACTAGACAAACTTCTGACAACTACAGACTCACTTCAGAGGTATGACTATTAATGTGAGTGATTATGTAACGCACATCCAGTTGGCTGTGTGCAGTAAACAGATGAAGTTTATCAGTGTTAGGCTGTGTTTTTCAGTGGAGCCACCAGGGCAGCATTTAGCAGCACAAACAGACTGAGTCAGAGTCTCTCACACACACACACACACACACAAAACCACCCACAGTCTGCTCCTAATCATCCACTCTCTCTTGCTCTCTCTCTGTGCCTTCATCTCTCTCATGTTTTTCAGCACAAGTATGCACTCCTTCACTCCCTCCATTCATCCATTTTTTTCTCGTTCATGCACTCCAACTGCAGCATCATTTCGCTCATCTCTCTCCTGGCATGAAAGACTGCTGATGCTCTCTCTCATTCTCTCCCTGTCTTTCTTTCATCTCTGATGGATCCCGTGTTCCTTTTTATGGAAGTAACACACTCCACTCTTTCCCTCAGTAAACCCTCCGACTCTGGAGGATTGCTGTGCCGACGAAACGGAGAGAGGTAGACAGAGAGGGAGAGAGCAATTGTGGAAGATGGGTGTCGTGCTTTCTGTGTTCACAGACACACGCACAGAAAACAAATCTTCCCTAAACAGTGGTTTGGCTTTGCTATAGGAAACACACTGAGCTGAGAGAGAGAGAAAGAGAAAGAGAGAGAGAGAGAGAGAGAGAGTACTGTACATGGTGTAACATTAGTGTTAACGTCTGTGTGGGTGTGTTTATGACTCACACCATTTCCGCTACGGACTCCAGCATACACACCTGTGCTTCAGTGTGTGTGGGTGTGTGCACGCAGCACTTTAAAGAGGATTTTATCAAAAGACCGTTACCTTGTCACAACGGAAAGTGAACCATATGGTAGCGCACAGTCAACGCTTGTGAAAAGGTGTTTTAATTCTCTTGAAGGTGTTTTAATTCTCTTGATTTCAGCCCAAATTTGCTAACGCGATAAGACCATTGTGACAGGTAAATTTTAAATGAACAAGACAGCTGACCTACATTTTATGTCATTTCTCTTAGTTAATCGCAAGGAAATAATTCATGTAGATCTTTTTATGAACTTTAGAGTCTAGGCATACAAATATGGACTTTCTCTGGGCATCCATGTTTTTCTGAACGGAAGCACGGGAACACGTTTAGATCAGAACCTCAGTGAACAGCTACTTAAATGATCTTACCAAACTGTCTTGAAGAAGGTGCTAATACAACAGACTGAGTGTAAAGTGCCCAGAAAGGAGAGGAGTTCACATTGCTAAGTCCTGTTTGCTCTCGAGTCTTCATTACTGAACCTGTACTGTCCGAGCTGTAATTACAAAACTGTGACATGAGACAGTGGGACAGTGAATAACCAGTGTGTGTTTGTGTTTATTTTGTTTCCCCCTGTTGGTGTAAAATCAGTATCCTACTGTACAAATACTTTGCTCTGAAGCTGCAGGTTACACCATCATGACATCTTTGTAGATTATGATTTTAAATAAGGTGCACAGTGTACAGAAAGTGTAGTTTTGTGATTTCAATTTAGTTTATACTTCACTCACACACATCAGAGGAAAAAAAGCATGAAGCATAAAAAAGGCAGCACGGCTTGAGTTTGACGCTTCACTGACGTGCCTCTGATACAGCTGGTGTGGAGTGAAATGCTTGTAAAAATGGAACTGAATGAGGTCGTGATGTTACGTGTCCTGTGTGAAATGGCCTTTAGAGTTCTCCTCAAAGTATAATCTGCTCGGTGATGCTGCATGAGTAGGAGTTTTAAAAATAACTGCCTTAGATGAAAGTAGTGTTAGCCAGATGAAGGAAGTGTTATCCTGTGCCCTCACTGGTTGGTAGTGGTCATCTGATAGGGAGATCTAGCTAGCGGATAGGAAATGATGATGATGATGATGAACAAAGTGTTAACCAGTGTTAACCAAAAGCTGCTACAATGGCAGTATATATCCAGCACACCAGACAACTTGATATGGCATCTAACACATTTGGCGTCACCTGTGAGGACCACAATCAACAACAAACTAAATCTATCATTATGGACTCTAAGCAACAACAGTGGTAGGGATGGCTACAGCATTCTTTTATAGCAAAAACAACTATTTGACGTACTCACCAAAACACTTTTAATGTGTATTGAGTTAGAATTACATTTGCAAAAGATGATGATAGTTTTGGTTCAATGAATTCAGTCAAAGATGCTTATAATTTAATCCATTTTCTGAACATATGTCTGATATCATACAACGGCACAAACTCTGAGATTAGCTTATCTTCTAATGCAGCCAGCAATTCTTCCATAGTGTATTGCATAGTGGCTTTAGTTTCCATGGCTACAGTGTAACCATAGATTTAGTTGTGGTCACTGTAGCAGTCCCTACAGCCATTGTTGCTTAAAGTCTCTAATATCCAGCATGGAGTCAACTGCAATGGGGGAGCCAGGCCATTCATAAGCTACCTGTCATCTACATCACCAAGAACTCTACAGATGGCTCAAAGAACCTCCAGACAGCTGCATCCAAGTGAAAAATATCCTACTCAACAACAATTTGACACATTAACTGACAGATGGTACCACATAGACGACCCCTCAGTGTTTAATCTGACCTGGATTCTATAGATTCTGCTGCTGTAGTCATAAAGACTGTCCTGTTGTTCATCCCAGAACTCTTACTCACAAACTAGTCAAACTGAACATTCTGAACACACAATCAGTACTGTTTGTCTTTACACTTCTACACTTGTGTACTGTAATGATTTGGACTATCTGGTGTCACCCAGAAGAGGATGGGTTCCCTTAGGTTCCTCTCCAGGTTTCTTCCTCATGTCATCTCAGGGAGTTTTTCCTCTGGTTTGTTCATTAGGGATCTAAATCTACATCTGTATTTCTGCAAAGCTGCTTTGTGAAGATGTTTATTGTTAAAAGCGCACGTCTTGTGTAACTGTAACAAGATACAGCCTTCTGCAGTGACATCAGCATTAGCAATGACAGCCACTAACAAAACAACGCAACTGCGAGGAAGAAACATCTTCATTTGCAATTGGTTTAACTTTTGTGTTACAGTCTGTACTGTGTGAGGGTGTGTTTATGACTCATACCATTTCCACTAAAGATTCCAGCACGCACACACACACACACACACACACACACACACTCACACACTGAGATGCCAGACCCCCGAGGGCATCACAGTTTCCCATCATGCAGTTCTGCAGTTCTGCTTCTCTATTAGACATGCTGAGATAAACTCCATCTGTGTGTGTGTATGTGTGTGTGTGTGTGTGTGTGTGTGTGTGTGTGATACCTTAGCTGCCATGATCATGGACGATCCTCCCTTCACTCCGAGGATGGGTGTGTGTGTTTGTGCGGAGATGAAGTCGAGGATTTGGGCGATGGCCTCCTGGTCCGTGTCGTCGCCGAACACAACTCCCTGAAGCCAGTGCTGAGTCATGAGATCACACACGCTTTTGATAATGCTGCTTGGGTCCGTCTCGTTCATCCGCACCACTTCAACGTTCCCTACCCCTTCGTTCACAAACCCATCGTTCCCTTGATCCCGCCACTCCTCTTTGTTATCCCTTGTTCCATAAAGAGTCACTTCGCTCGAGTTTCCCACCAGGACCACAGCGATGGTGAGGCCCTGCAGCAGCTTCGACCCCACCCACTGCTTGGACCACGGCCGCTGCTCGAGACCCGGGTCAGGCCACGCCCCTGGGATGTAATTGGTCACGCCCCCGGACCCTCGGTCCCGTCGTGATTGACAGCCAGGAGACGAAACCAGCAGAAGGAGAAGAAGTAGTAGGAAAGTATGAAGCGAAAATAAAAAAGGGCGGGGAAAACTGGGTAAAGGTGGGGTTAGTGATATGTGACACGCCCACTGTCCCAGAGGGGGCGGGGACAAACAGCAGCGACCATAAACAAGCATGATGGAGGAGGAGTGAGAGACCTATGGAGACAGAGAGATAAAAGACAGAGGTTTAGTAAAATAAACAACACACACACGGAAAGAAGCAAGATAATATCGACTGTTATGGATGATATAAATTCTCCCTAACGGACAGAGTATCACTCCTTGTCAGAGAAAGAGGGAGAGAGATAGAGAGAGGGAGAGATGGAGAGAGAGTAAGACAGATAGCTCTTACTGGCGAAAGGACAATGGAGGAAGCAGGAGTGGAGTGATGTTATAAACGACTAAAGGATATGAGAGAATCCCTCACTCGCTCTTTTTCTCTCTTTGAATGAAAGATTGACATATAGAGAGAGACAGAGGGACACAAAGAGAGAGAGACGTAAAGAGAATCAGAGAGACAAAAAGAAAGAGATACAGAGAGAAGTAAAGAGAGAGACAGAGAGACATAAAGAGGGAGAGAAAGAGAGACATAAAGAGAGAGAGAGACAAAGAGGGAGAGAAAGAGAAACAGAGAGAGAGACAAAGAGAGAGAGAGACAAAGAGAGAGAGAAAGAGAAACATAAAGAGAGAGACATAAAGAGGGAGAGAGATGGAGGGATGTAGAGAAAAAGACAGGAAGAGAGAGGCTGAGAGACAATGAGAGATACACAAAGAGGGAGAGATAGAGAAACAGAGATGTACACACAGAGAGAGAGAGAGAGAGAGAGAGAGAGAGAGAGATACAGAGAGACAGCAAAACAGAGGGATGTAAAGAGACAGAGAAACAGTGGTAAAGAGAGAGAAACCGCTTTCAATCACTACTTTTCTAGCAGCACTCAGTTTCCATGGCAACAGTTACAGTAGGCCTCTCCACACACACATACACACACACACACACACACACACACACAACATGGCATAGGTGGACTGCTTATATACAGTAACGATTCATTAAACACATATGAAAGAAACATTGTCACCTCACGCACACACCGATGCACACACGCAAACACACACACACACACACACATACACGCACATGCACATGCACACACACACACACACGCACACACGCACACACGGACGCACACGGGCGAACACGCTCACGCACGCGCACACACACACTATTGGGGGAAATAAATGAAGGCCCGGGAGAGCGAGTGTGTTATCTACTCTATCAATCTGATACTCTTTAGTATCTGTAGCTCACTGTGGAAAGATAACGGATATGAAACACAGTCTTTTGTTCAGATACGCAGCTCAAATCCGATTTTTTTGGCATATCTGATTTTGTGACACATTAAAATTGAATGCCAAGGGGATTAAAATCTCTTCACATTTTCGCCTGAGTCGCTGCACGGCCTTCTTCTGAACATCATAAATTTGTGAGAAGAAAAAGAGTGGGAATGAAACCCAGCGTGATATTATTTATAATGTTTATGTATTCAAAGGCAAAAAAAGTCCTAATGGAATATTTAGGATAGTAAAGTCCTGTTCGGATGGGATTAGTTTTTCCGTGAGGTTTTTCCAGACACATGCAGTCGGCAAAAAATGACTGATGTGACGGATTCAGACTAAAATCCCAGAGATACTCCGGGAATAACTACATTACACACCTCCACATGGAAAACTAATCCCGTCTGAATAGAGGTCTAGTTCTGAATTTAAGTCTGTTGAAACTTTTCTGTGGCTGAAACTCAGAAGCATTTCTACTAGACATACAGTGTTCATTATGTAGGCTCTATAAAGCAGTTATGTCCATGTATAGTGAAGAGAAAGTATTACCTTTGTGTTGGTAATGGAGCATGCTGTGGATCTTTCACTGGTCACTAAATAATATTCTGATTAAATAATGATTCTGAATAATAAACTTTACGATAAAATGATGATAGATATTTATGTTAAGTTTGATGTATGTATATTAAGTTTGAAAAGTTTTCGCTGAAATATATAGATGAATTTGAATTCCAACTGCCACCTGATGCTCCACACACACACACACACACACACACACACACACACACACACACACAGTGTAGGTGCTCACTGTGTACCTTTCTCTCTTTTGATCTCTTCTGTTCATTGCTTCCTCCTCTTCCTTTATTTTTCTTTCATCCTTTCCCTCTATCTCCTGTTCTGCTACTCTTTCATTCCTTCTTTTTCATATCTTTATTTTGCTTTTCTCAGATGATTCTTTCTTTCTTTCTCTTTTATGCCGTTATCGTTTCCAGCACTCAGTATTCCCCTCAGGAAATGGAACTCTAGTTATTATTCAAATGTATTCAAATGCAACAGTTTTACAAAATAAACTCAAGTGCAGTGTTTAAAGGAATTTGATTTCTCTAAATAAATTTCCATGTAGCTAGTTAACTCGCTAACTTTCTCCTCTCCTGCAGTACTCAGTATACAGTATATAAGTCTCCATGGTTACTATAGCAACCGCTGTGGAACTGCGAGTACATACGGCCTCGGTCTGAATAAACCAATTTTGTAAATGATTTTGTGTATTATAGCAGTATTCTTAGTACAGCCCTCTCACACACACACACACACACACACACACAAACACAAAGTTTGACCCTGCAGCACTGTGGAGGCAGGAAGGACAATTTGCTATTCTCAGACGGCCAATCACACGGCAGAAATTAGCATATTCAAAAGCTCACCGGTTCATTTGTGTGCAGAGGGAAATAATGCAGTCTGTTTTTTTGATTCCACCTTTTCTTTCCCTCTCCCCATACACAATGCATTTCTCTTTCTGCCTCTTTCTCTCTCTCTCTCTCTCTCTCTCTCTCTCTCACACACACACACACACACACACATACACACACCGTGCAAAACAATATCATCAACACATAGAGAAGTGTACCAATGAGTCAATATCTGGTGTTAATAGTTAAGGGACAGTCAGAATTAACAGAGAGAGAGAGAGAGAGAGAGAGAGAGAGGGAGGGAGAGAGAGTCAGAGGGAGGGAGTCAGAGGGAGTCAGACAGAGACACTAGAAGACACCTATTTTCTCATAGTGCACTCAGACAATTACAGCAATTCATCATAACAACAACTACAGTAATATGCAATCAAGAGGTTAATTTGCATACACTATGAAAATGCAAATGAGTCCCTGTTGAGAGTTAATTCCTAAATATATACGGATCTCTAAAACAGAGCATATCATTTCATACTTCTACAATGCTCTGTCCTGCAGCTATACTACATTTAGATTTTCTGTCCACCCACCGTCATACATGCACACACACACACACACACACACACACAAACACCTGTGTAAAATGGCAATGACTGAACTGACAGCTTTAAGAGATTAAAACTCTCTAATCTGCTACAGCCGCTTATTTTTGGAACAAATGACTGGCTGATTTAGTAGAGTGTGTGTGTGTGTAGGTATGTTCTTATTGTTTGTTAATAAAAACGAAAGAAAAGAGAAGGAAAACAAAGAAAGAATGAAAGACTGTAACTAAAAAACAGACAAACTACCGTAACTGCCGGAGTAGCACGCCCGCCGTAAACACACTAACAATCAGACAAACTACCGTAACTGCCGGAGTAGCACGCCCGCCGTAAACACACTAACAATCAGACAAACTACCGTAACTGCCGGAGTAGCACGCCCGCCGTAAACACACTAACAATCAGACAAACTACCGTATCTGCCGGAGTAGCACGCCTACGTAAACACACTAACAATCAGACAAACTACCGTAACTGCCGGAGTAGCACGCCTACGTAAACACACTAACAATCAGACAAACTACCGTAACTGCCGAGTAGCACGCCCGCCGTAAACACACTGACAATCAGACAAACTACCGTAACTGCCGGAGTAGCACGCCCGCCGTAAACACACTGTCAATCAGACAAACTACCGTAATTGCCGGAGTAGCACGCCCGCCGTAAACACACTAACAATCAGACAAACTACCGTAATTGCCGGAGTAGCACGCCTACCGTAAACACACTGACAATCAGACAAACTACCGCAACTGCCGGAGTAGCACGCTCGCCGTAAACACACTATCAATCAGACAAACTACCGCAACTGCCGGAGCAGCACGCCCGCCGTAAACACACTGACAATCAGACAAACTACCGTAATTGCCGGAGTAGCACGCCCGCCGTAAACACACTGACAATCAGACAAACTACCGTAACTGCCGGAGTAGCACGCCCGCCGTAAACACACTGACAATCAGACAAACTACCGTAACTGCCGGAGTAGCACGCCCGCCGTAAACACACTGTCAATCAGACAAACTACCGTAACTGCCGGAGTAGCACGCCCGCCGTAAACACACTGACAATCAGGCAAACTACCGTAACTGCCGGAGTAGCACGCCTACCGTAAACACACTGACAATCAGACAAACTACCGTAACTGCCGGAGTAGCACGCCCGCCGTAAACACACTGACAATCAGACAAACTACCGTAACTGCCGGAGTAGCACGCCCGCCGTAAACACACTAACAATCAGACAAACTACCGTAATTGCCGGAGTAGCACGCCTACGTAAACACACTTACAATCAGACAAACTACCGTAATTGCCGAGTAGCACGCCCGCCGTAAACACACTGACAATCAGACAAACTATCGTAACTGCCGGAGTAGCACGCCCGCCGTAAACACACTGACAATCAGACAAACTACCGTAACCGCCGGAGTAGCACGCCCGCCGTAAACACACTGACAATCAGACAAACTACCGTAACTGCCGGAGTAGCACGCCCGCCGTAAACACACTGACAATCAGACAAACTACCGTAACTGCCGGAGTAGCACGCCCGCCGTAAACACACTGTCAATCAGACAAACTACCGCAACTGCCGGAGCAGCACGCCCGCCGTAAACACACTGACAATCAGACAAACTACCGCAACTGCCGGAGTAGCACGCCCGCCGTAAACACACTGACAATCAGACAAACTACCGTAACTGCCGGAGTAGCACGCCCGCCATAAACACACTGACAATCAGACAAACTACCGTAACTGCCGGAGTAGCACGCCTACCGTAAACACACTGACAATCAGACAAACTGCCGTAACTGCCGGAGTAGCACGCCCGCCGTAAACACACTGACAATCAGACAAACTACCATAACTGCCGGAGTAGCACGCCTACGTAAACACACTGACAATCAGACAAACTACCGTAACTGCCGGAGTAGCACGCCCGCCGTAAACACACTGACAATCAGACAAACTACCGTAACTGCCGGAGTAGCACGCCTACGTAAACACACTTACAATCAGACAAACTACCGTAACTGCCGGAGTAGCACGCCCGCCGTAAACACACTGACAATCAGACAAACTACCGTAACTGCCAGAGTAGCACGCCCGCCGTAAACACACTGACAATCAGACAAACTACCGTAACTGCCGGAGTAGCACGCCCGCCGTAAACACACTGACAATCAGACAAACTACCGTAACTGCCGGAGTAGCACGCCCGCCGTAAACACACTAACAATCAGACAAACTACCGTTCACAAACCTCGTATTGTAACCTTTGGAGCAGAAAGCCTACACTAATACATGTGGATATTACAAATACAGGACCAGCGAAACACATACAGTATATGCTGCTGTAAGATTTTCAGCACCTGCTAGAGGGATGAAAGTGTCTTATACTCCAGGAAATATGGTAATCATATTTATAATGTTCATAAATTAGCCTTTGGCGGTGCAGCAGCTGAGAGAGACATGTCCCTGAGTATTAATCTAATATAAACAATATCAATCTTACACACACTCAATTATTCATCATGCTGAACGCACACACATACACACAAGCTGGAGAGAGAGAGAGAGAGAGAGACAGACAGACAGACAGACAGACAGACAGAGAGAAATGAAGAGGCAGATAAGGCATAGATGACAGATGCATTTTGGGTAATGCAGATATGCAAATTACAACAATTGCTCTTCTTAACACAGACATCTGGTGTCTCTGTCTCTCTCTCTCTCACACACACACACATACAAACACACACACACAATGCTCCAATTTACAGGTGTGTGTGTGTGTTTCACAAAAGCAGCTTTAGAGAATCTACAGAATTTAGGTAAATGTGTATTTATGTGTGTGTGTGTGTGTGTGTGTGTGTGTTTGTGTGAAATCCATTTCACCTCTGTAACATTTCATAACTCCACTGGATTGATTCAGTGTTTTAATTAAAAAGCAGCTTCAGAGTCGGTCTGATTTATAGACGTCCTAACCCATCAAACAACTGCCTGCACACACACACACACACACACACAAGCTGGATTCCACTACTCAGCTTTGAGAATTACACGACCCCAAGCTGAACTATGCGTTATGGTTAAATTGTATCATTATTGTGGATCTGCATGTAATTAGCATACTCGTTCATTTGCATAAAGTATGTGTGGTTAATTATTCATGAGGGTGTTAACCCTGAAAATGTGACCCAATTATTTTGGATTTTATTTTACATACTTTTTTATTAGGCTTCTAATATCATATGTCTGTAATCCCAATCTATACCCATAGTGGGCAAAGAATATCCAGATTTTGTAAAACATGGGAGTAGGGCACCATCCTGGATATGTAAATTAGATGGAAATGCAGGCTTTCAATTTATTTTAAATATTCATGAGTAATGTATTAAATATTAAAACGTGAGCCAATTTTTCTGCCTATATATATATTTATATGCATGTTATGTTTGAATTGCTGTAATTACAAGACGACAACCTTTAAAAATTCAACTCAAAGCAGTTTAGAAATTAATCGTTTCTATGGCAACACATAATCTGTACAGTTATAACAGCTAATTGTTAAAATTAACAACGCCTCTAATTTGAGAGACCATGAACCCCATATGAGTTAGAATTTTTTTAACCCAATTTTTAAAAGAAAATTCCAGGAAAGGCTGAGAATTATTATTATTTGTACATATTAGTTCATAATTTACGAATGACTAAATATTAGACAACACAGTCACACACACACACAAACAGACACACACAGAATAAATCCATTATGGCTCCATATTGTAAACACAGTAAACAGGGAGTAAAATGAATAACTAGAAAGTGCACTGATTTATTGGACATATCACACACTACGCAAGGTGTAAATTGCATTATTCTGTGTAATATGTATCATATGTAGGACATGTTTATGCTGTGTGCGAAGCTGCATCCCAAATGGCTTCCTATTGGACATAAAAATTACTTCATAGTGTGTAAGATCAATAATTATCTACCACCGGGAGTGCAGTTTCATTGCGAGTGGGGAGCTGTGATCCAAATGGCTCCTTATTGCACACATAGGCCCTGATTTATTACGATACCAAATAATGAGCACTATTTTGGCTGTTCAAAAAATTGGCTAATTTAATGAATTAATTATTGTGTGAATTACATCACAAGGGATGAAACAATGTGTGTTTTTCACGTGCTATTTGTTTTTATATACCAAGTAAGAAGTTGTGTCCCAAATGGCTTGCTGATTTATGCAATATGTGTAACATCTGAAGCTGTGAAATATTGTTCATTGTGACACAAAGCTTATTTAAATAAAACCTCGTTGGTTGCATAGGTATCCACCCCCCTGGGTCAATACTTTGGCTGCTATTACAGCTGAAATTATTTTGGGATATGTCTCTACATATATATTTGTGTTCTGATATTTTTCCCAGTCTTCTTGCCAGAATTGCTCTGTCAGATTAGGTGGTGTTAGTGAAGAGCAATTTTAAAGTCTTGCCACAGATTCTCAATTAGACTGAGGTCTGGGATTTGCCTGGGCCTTTCTAACACATTCAGCTTCTTGGTTTTGAACCATTTCAGTGTAGCTTTAGCAGTGTGCTTAGGATCATTGTCCTGTTGGAAGGTGAAGCTCCACCCTCAAGTCGCTCACAAACTGGAACAGGTTTTCTACTAGGATTGTTCTGTATTTGCCTCAATCCATCTTGCCCTAAACCCTGACCAGTCTCCCAGTCCTTGTTGATGAAAGGCATCTCAACAACATGATGCTATCACTAGCATGCTTCTCTGTGGGTTCTTGGTGTTCTCATAGTGAAGAGCCATGGTGGGTTTCCACCATCTCATGCCAAGGCCAAGAAATTTATTGTAGGCCTCATCAGACCAGAGATTTGCTGATTTCAACGTGTTTTTTTTTGTTTGTTTGTTTCTTGTTTGCCACTCTACCCTAAAGCCCAGCTTTTCCCTCACTTCAATATTATGGGCTATTTTGCATAGATTCATGAAATATAGTTTCAGTTCAAGGGGGGGTGAATATGTATATAAAGTGGTGAGTGCATCATGTAAGGAAATTATTGCATTGGCCTTAAGAATCTGACAGGGACTAAGGATCTGCCTGGCTTAAATGGCTCCTTACTGGACATACAGTGCACTAAATAGGGCTATAAACTCATTACATACCTCAGGTAGTGCACTTATGGAGCAAGTAGTGAGCTGCATCCCAAATGAGAGCTATTATTCCCTATACTCTTTGTAGTAAAGTTAAATTTGGTATTTAGCCAAACAAGGAAGTGAAGTTAATTAAAGACTGAATGTACTGTAAGTGATAAGTATATTACAGTAAGAAAGTAAGGTGCTGGAATCTGCTTCAATCTGACAAAATGTTGAGCTTCTGCCGCTCTCTATTTAAATCACCCAACAAAATCCCCTGATACACACTGATTTTAATTAAAAACGCCAGCCTCGGGATGTGTAAGTGTTGTTCTCTCTCATTCAGTCACTCTAACTGATTGTTTCTTTATGGTCTGGAACTCAAAATGCAGAAGCACACTGCTCTGAGCTGAATCTCAGTATATACAGTCAGGTCCTCATCTAAAAGTACAACCACCACCAATAGGGAGGCACTGCAGCAAGTAACTTGAGGTAAGCTGGCTCCCAAGGACACACTGCTGGATTAGCCCTCCCTGGCTGGCAGCACTTTCGGGGAGGTGGAATAAGCAGAGACCAGAAATACTGTACTCTCAGATTGGTTCTCAAGCCTCGCTGAGCACCAGAGCACCTTTTGCAATTCCACATCACACACAAAGAACTCTATAACGTGCCTCAAGCACTACCCAAAATCTCTCTCACTCAGTTTCTCAATCTCTTTCTGTAAAACACATCCAGGGAAAATAAATAAATAAAATAAATAATAAATCCTTCAGAAGATCAACCAGTTAACCAGTTTTGTTTTCACACTTCACCAGGCAGTATTGGAATTTTGCACCAATTTGGCTATGGAAACATTGAAGGCCACCTTGGCATCTTTGATTTGATCATGGAAAGGAAGGACTGAGAGAAGGAGAGCTGGTTGAGGGTCTTGGCAATGAATCTGACCAGAGAGTTCCAACAGGCCTTTTGTAACTTGCATAAAGATTGTCATAGAGGAATATGCCAATCTGAAGTATGAAGTCTGAGCCAAGTAGGGACTGAGTACCTCCACTGTGGCAGTAGATGAGCCATCTTATATGAGTGACTCACTGCTAGCGCTTGTCAGATGAGCTGACAGCCACACAAGTGGTGTAAAATGTGGGAAGCCAGAGTGTCAAGAGTACCACTAGCCTGGTGGGGTGCCATGTACTAGTACTAACTTCAAATGCCACCTACATGTTACGGGCCACCTGGCAAAGATCCTATACCATGTTGGGAAAAGTGGGCCAGCATGGCCACTCACTCTTAGACTCATGTCCTAGAGCTACCAAATTGTTCCTTGATCCCCCAGGAAGCCAAATATATAAGATTGCATAATTGCATCTCATTGCCAAAGTAAGAAGCCTCTGCACCCAGCCTATCATACATTATTGCTGTGGAAGCAAACTTAATCCAATCACTGCATCTACGCAGAAATTTTTCATGAATTCATGGAATGATGATGGTAGCCCTGATCAAAAGGACGTCTGGCCACACCACCAGCCACAGACCAATTTGGCAGTTCTATCTGAGAACAATAGAAACATGGAACCCTTTAAGTAAGAGTCCAAATCCTACTAACCCTGTGTCCAGCAATGCCAAATTCCACAGTGGGTGCAAGCCAAATGCAAGGTGGCAGAAATACTGGACATATCAAATTCCTCATCTCTATCTCTATCTCTATTTCTATTTCTGTCTCTATCCCAACATGCAATATGTAGAGCCTATCTATCTGTGGGTGCTACTGTACGTCAAGGTTCCATTTAAAGGCAACACGAGAGATTATAAAGGCTGTCGCTGGACAGAAAATCTTAAACCTCTGCCAAATATGCCAGAGAACCATGCCCCACAAGCTGCTGGTAGTGCCCCTTGTGTTCCTCCCCCCAAACACGGTATCCTTTTTGCTTTTTGGCACGGACTTGGTGTGACCGCTGTTGTGTTTGGCCTAGGGGCATTCGCTGTATGACTCACTAGGAGTTACCAGCCAAACTTGTCATCTATCGTAGTTTCGAGAGCTACTACGAGGGGCTGCACAGATAAAATCCCTGGGCTTAGCCGAGGAACAGGACTTACGTCATGGTAGACCCTGGTTCCCTGAGACCACAAGAGAAGGGGTTAGAGGATGCACAAAGCTTGTAATGTCACATGGTGTTGTACTATTCTGTCATACTGTGTATTTTATTGTTGTATCAAAATGTGTTGTGTTACATGCAGTGTTTTATTGTGCAATGAGTGTGCAGGGGGGTTATGCATCACACCCAAGTGTTTAAATCAGTCTCTGCTACATGTTTGTGTGTGTGTATGTGTGTGTGTGTGTCTGGCCTGAAGAGCACAATTAATATTCACTAACGGAGCAACACTGCAGAATCGATCTGCTTCTACTCTTCACACACACACACACACACACACACACACACACACACACTCACTCACTCACACACACACACACACAATAATTACTAGAATGTATTCTAATACACAGCACACAGTCATTAGGAAAAAAGACATTAATGAACTGTTCCCAGGCGAACACGTGCAATCACTTTATTATACCAGTTAGTCACTATGTCTGTCTGTTTTTCTATCTATCTATCTATCTATCTGTCTGTCTGTCTGTCTGTCTGTCTTTTTATCTATATCTAACTTTGTCTCTCTCTCAGTTCATCTGTCTGCACACAGACACACACACACACACACACACACACACACAGATAGATGCCAAGAGAGCTTCATTCAACAAATCCTTTAACTATTGGATCAATATCTCAAAGCTGGACACACAAATCCAATAATCGAAGACAGCTGGCCATGAAGTGCACTTTCACCTCCAGAAACACACACACACACACACACACACACACAGCCTAGTTCTTTAATGCTATACATAAGTAAGTGAATGTTGCTGAGAGTTTTTATCGGCTACTGATCTCTTGAATATTCTCCTGAGGAAAAACAAGATATCTGTTTGTGTGTGTGTGTGTGTGTGTGTGTGTGTGCACGCACACGCATCTCATCTCTTACCTTGTGTACGTCCAGCCGCGCTCTCATCCCTGCATCTCAGAAGCAGCATGGTGGTGAAACCTGACGAAACACTCCACCGCTCATATCCTCACACATACACCACACACACACATGCGCACACAACTGACACACATACAGTACACACACACAGGGAGACACACAGGTTTGGATATAAGGTGTATGTACTGAGTTTGAGGAAATTGATATGTCTGTCTTTCTATCTATCTGTCTGTCTGTTAGTATATCAAGATGCCAGGTCTCATAGGAGAACACCACCAAACCAGAACCATGACCCTGACCCAAAAGACATGCTGGACAGCTCATCAAACAAAACCAAGCATACCTCAAAGTGTATCTAAAAGCATGTCTCAATACAGACATTAGAACAGGGGATGGGATCGGGATTGGGATAACTCATGGGTGACGCATGGGTGACGCACATTAAGAATAGTATAACCTGTCCACCTTCAGTTCTTTTAAAATCTCAATGTAAAAATCTTTGCCAGAGTAGGAACTATGGCACTGACCACTGCAGCCCTTTTCATGAGAGGCACTGCACAAAGCTCCCCTGTGGCAGCCAGACCCCATCTAGATGAGCAAAGTGCCATGCAAGTAAATAAAAAAAAAAGAAAGAAAGACATGGATTAATCACCTGCATGCTTCACCATATAAGCTGCAGAAAGTTGGCTTATGAGGAAGTTGTGTTACAAGGGAGCATAGTGGCCACCTTCCCTGGGAGTAAGCCAGTGCTCTCTGAACCCTGGAGTAGATAGGACCTCTTGGCGAGATGTCAGCATGGGATTTACAACACTGCAAGGCACATTACAGTATAAAGCACAGCACAGAACTGACTATGGTGCTCATAGCCACTTATGAAAGAAACTTTCATCCAGCATTAGTATTGAAATAGTCAGTTTCAACCATGCTGCCACACTGCCTACCCCTACTCAGACTGTGGGAACCCTCAAGATCAGAGCCCATCAAGATTACACCATGCTCCAAAAATAGACATGGTTATGCACAAAGTCTACAACTCCTCACACAGGGGCCACATTTGCACAGATCCCAGACTGCTTACACTGGCCTTTACTGGCTACAAAGGTGAAGAAGTCTATGGATAATGCTTCATCTGCCAAGGAATCTTATTTGGGCAAACCACCTCTAGCTCGACCTGGACTTGGCTGTGTGGTGAGCACATCTTGGTGATGCTTAACCAGAGGAAGTTTCAGAATCCTGAAGGATCTGATTAATCATTTCTGTAGGTTTTTCCCAAGTAAGTCAACTATGCACCAAAGGATATCAGCCTCAGCCACATGGACTGGTAAAATCCTTTAATCAAACACTGAAGTGGGTGCTATTGAGAGTGGTTGTGGAAGATACATTCCACTAGGAGTTCCTTTTACAATATTTCCTGTTTGTGAGGTTGTTACAATGGCCTTCGAGCAGCAGTCCATCAAATCCGCAAGTTTGCTTCATAACATGGCAGGGGCCAAACAGCAGAAAAGCAAGGCAAGCTTCAGCAACATCAAAAGAGAGATAAGCAAACTTGTCATGCTGAACCTGTGCCTGCTTAGTCTGTTATGTGTGTCTCACAGGAAAAGCCAATCCTTCAAGAACAGTGACAAGAGATGGCAGAAGATCAGTTCCAAGGACCAATATTGCATCATCTTGTGATATCCAGCAACATGTTATAGAGCCAGTTATGGGAGTAGACAAAGAGTCCTAACCCAAGATCCAGGCCCATTATCATTATTATGGTCCCAAAGCATAAGGAGACCTTAAGATATTGCAATGATCTTCAGAGGCTCAACGAGAGCTCAGAATTTGACCCCTGCCTCATTCTCATGAACCCAGACTTCAGTCAACCCCAGACAAATGCCTCAAAGGCTGGACTAGGCATAGAAGTCTGTGGCAGTAGGATTTGCCCAACAAGTGGGCATGCTAGAATCTTCACCATTACCTAGCAAAACTGCTTTTCATGTTCCAACCTCTCTTGCAATGGATGGCCTGGACAGTAATTCCCTGGTGACGAGGTGGTTCTTGACTTTACAGGATACTGTATTTAAGAAGTAGCACCAAAAAAACATAGATGGTCTATCCTATAAGCATGCCCTGTGGTCAGTCTGGTCTGGTGCCCCTGGCGTGGTGGTAAGGACAAGGTACTGTGATGCCAAGTATGGTAGGAAAACATTGCTGTACCTGGAGCAAGGAACCATTACCATAGCAATCAACCAAACAACTGTGTGAGGTAATCTACTTGAATCAGCTACATCACAATACACATATCTATCTATCTATCTATCTCTAAAGATATTCTAATGATGAACATGATACATGACACCTGTGTTTCATTCCAAAACAACAACAATAATAATAATGATAATTATTACTATTAATGTAAATGCGTTGATGAATAAATCATCAGCACACAATGATGAAGTATCTCCTGAATGAGTGACAGCAGTTGAAATTCAGTAGCTCTGTGGTTCCTTCACAGGTTCTTTCTGGAGAAAGGCCAAGCACTCTCCATGTTTAGGATGGATCTGAAACATGAGAGGTCAAAGATCACACACAGTCAAAAAAGAAGCAAGTCTCAGAGGCAAAGTTTCAGCTACATGGTTATTCCTGCAAAGGTTAAGTGTTTTTTTTTTTTTTAGAAAATTTGGTACACAGTCATCATCTTGTGCTGCAAGTGCACATTTGTGTTGATATACACATTGTGTGTGTGTGTGTGTGTGTGTGTGTGAGAGAGAGAGAGAGAGAGAGAGAGAGAAAGAAAACAAGATTCAGTTCCAGTCAGAATCAGATGTAATAACATGTTTACACACTGATAGAGCTCGTTTTATTCTCATTCTGCTGCTCTACCTAATAAATTATACATATAACTGATAAAGAGTCTTAAAATAGTTGCTCTGGATAGGGTGTGTGTGTGTGTTATAAAAAGTCACAGACACTACATGACAGGAGCTTAGTAATTCATCTGCAGCAATCTTAATTATGTATAAGATGTACATATCTATGCACAGATGCCTTCATTTGCATATGCAGATTATATGCAAAAGAGCTGCACGATCGTACACAATGTTAGCCCTGAGTGGTGATGAAATGATGATGAGTGATTGGACAGTACGAAGTGTCTGAGGGCTCTATCAGCAACTCTTACTGGATTTATATTTGTGTGTGTGTTCTAGAAAAGTCTGTACAGTGTGTGTATGAGTAATGGATGAGCAAGTTTAGTAAGAATACACAGGCTCGCTGCGTCGGCTTATTGAGCAGTGCTCTCACACTCAAACACACACACACACACACACACACACACACACACCAGCAGCACTGCAGGCTCTGTCTCCTTCTCAATCATTTAGAACTCAAACATTTAGAACTCCGTTTACTTGTCTGTCTGTCTCTCAATATATTTGTCTGTCTGTCTGTTTCCATCTGTCTATTGGTCTGCCTCTCGTTCTTTCTATTTCTCTGTCTTTCCATCTCTCTATCTGTGTCTGTCTTTCCATCTCTTTATTTGTTTGTCTGTCTGTCTGTGTCCATTTGTTTCTCTTTCTATCTTTCTGTCTCTTCTTCATTCTATTTGCCTATCTGTCTCTCTGTCTGTCTGTTTGTCTTTCCATCTCTTTATTTGTTGGTCTCTCCATCTCTCTGTCTGTCTGCTCTCCATCTCACCCTATATCTTTCTGCTTGTCAGTCCCTCTCTCTTGTGTTCTGTAATAGAGTAAATCTCTGTGCACTGATAAACGATGAACGCTACACTCCGCTATCGTTCCCTCCATCCTGCTCTGCTCTTGTTTTTTCTCATCTTTTATCTCAGCCTCTCTGGAGCCCTCCCTCTTCTCTGTGTGTGTGTGTGTGTGTGTGTGTACAGGTGTGGTGGTGAGTGTGTCTGGCAGTTCGGAATAGGTGTTAATGTGCTACGAGCCCTTCTGAGGGCACACACACACACACACACACACACAGAGTTGCTCCAGTAGGTGGCAGTTGTATCAGACCCAGTTTTCCTCTCACTGTTCCGTGTATCAGTATTTCATCACTGCGTGTGTGTGTGTGTGTGTGTTCGTGTTTAGGAAATAAGTTTTAGGAGTTAGGTGTTAGGGTTTAAGGTTTAGGAGTTAGGCTTTAGGGATTAGGGTTTATGGTTTAAGGTTTAGGAGTTAGGGTTTAAGGTTTAGGAGTTAGGGTATAAGGTTTAAGAGTTAGGCGTTAGGGGTTAGGGTTTAGGAGTTAGGGGGTAGGAGTTAAGGTTTATGGTTTAAGGTTTAGGAGTTAGGGTTTGTGGTTTAAGGTTTAGGGGTTAGGGTTTAGGGGTTAGGGTTTAGGAGTTAGGGGGTAGGAGTTAAGGTTTATGGTTTAAGGTTTAGGAGCTAGAGTTTAGGAGTTAGGGTTTGTGGTTTAAGGTTTAGGAATTAGGGTTTAAGATTTAGGAGTTAGGGTTTATGGTTTAGGAGTTAGGGTTTAACAGTTAGGGTTTAACAGTTAGGCGTTAGGGGTTAGGGTATAGGAGTTAGGGGGTAGGAGTTAAGGTTTATGGTTTAAGGTGTAGGAGTTAGGGTTTGTGGTTTAAGGTTTAGGGGTTAGGGTTTAGGAGTTAGAGTTTAGGAGTTAGGGTTTAGGAGTTAAGGTTTAGGGGTTAGGGTTTAGGGGTTAGGGTTTAGGGGTTAGGGTTTAATGGTAGTGTGAGAATTAGGTTTTGGTTATCAGGTCATGTTAAAGTTAGAGCTTATGGCGTTGGTTAGGGTGTAGGGTGTAATATTATATTAAACACAGCGGGTGTGTAAGTTTGTACAGTCTTTAGATGGTAAAGTGGGTTATGTGGGAAGATCAGGACTGTGTGAGTGTGTGTGTGTGTGTGTGTGTGTGCGAGCATGTGGTTTGTGTAGGCCAGGTGTGATATATTTAGATATGGGGTACGGACCCATTTGGGTCGGCCCAGTTTCCCTGACCTAGCCACGAAAACGGTGCGTGTGTGTGTGTGTCTGAGAGAAGGACAGGATGACGCCTCCACTGTGAAAGTGTCCCAAACCACACACACTATCCACTTTATAGTCCACATAAACACCATCATTGGTCCATTGTGGACATGTCCAAAACCATACACCCTGTTCACTATATAGGGCACTGCGAGCGTGTCTCAAACCACACATCCTTTTCCTTATATAGGGCACTGTGGGCGTGTCTCAAACCACACATCCTTTTCCTTATATAGGGCACTGTGGGCGTGTCTCAAACCACACATCCTTTTCCTTATATAGGGCACTGTGGGCGTGAACCAAACCAAACTCCCTATTCAGTAAATAGGGCACTGTGGGCGTGTCCCAAACCACACACCCTTTTCACTTTATAGTGCACATAAACACCACCGTCAGTCCACTGTGGGTGTGTCCCAAACCACCAACCCTATTCACTATATAGGGCACTGTGGGTGTGTCCTAAACTGCACACCCTATTCACTATATTGTGCACATTAATACCATCATCAGTTCACTGTGAGTGTGTCCCAAACCACACACACTCTTCACAATATAGTGCACAAAAGCCACCATCATCAGTCCATTGTGGGCGTGTCCCAAATAACATGCATTATTCCTATATAGGTCACATAAACATCATCATGTGTCCAGTGTGGGCGTGTCCCAAACCACATGCTCATTTTAATACAAAATGGCCATGTGTCATTTTGTCATTTTGTCAAAACTAGTTTGTTCACTAAAGTGTTGCAATGCATTGTGGGATGTCCAGTATGTCTACAAAATGATGGATGTCTAAAATAGTGTACTATTTAGTGAATAGGGGTTGGTTTAGGACACATCCACAGTTATATCAGCTTTATGTGTGTAGCTCTAGGCTGAGTGTCAGAACGTTTATAATGCAGATGTTTGTGAGTTTATGAATTTAAAGTGTGTATGATGTTAAGATGCTTTTTCCATAAATACACACTCATGCATGCACACAAACTCACACACACACACACACACACACGATATATAGATGTGAATGAGGATGCAGAGATAGATACATAGAGACAGAGTAAACACTCACCCTTTCATCCCTGCCGTAGAGTGAAGGAGTGACAGATCAAAGAAGGAAAGAAGGAAAGAAAGAAAAGAATGAGTGATTTTTTTCACGTCTTCATTATCATTAGCATTGCTGGTTTTAATAATGAAAGTTTTAATCCAAAAGCAGGAGAAAAAGGACAGAAATAAGCGCAGTGTGTTTCCTTCCGTCCAGTGAGTCGAGGCTCCAGACACACACACTGATACACACACACACACACACACACACACACTGATACACACACACACTGATACACGCACACACTGATACACACACACACACACACATTCCGGTGTGAGATCAGTCTGTCTATTGCTGTGTTAAATTAATTAATCTCTCTGTCTCGTCAGAACTATAATCACACATTAATCCTACAAATCTACACACACACATACACACACACACACAGTTCAAAGAAAGTGAAGTGTTCATATCAGTGTCTGTATTCGTGTTCGTTTACGTGTTAGTGTTCATGATTGTATTTGTGTTCCTATTAGGGTTAGTATCAACGTTACTGTTTGTATTAAAGTTTGTGTTTATATTAGTGTTAGTATGAGTGTTTTTATTCCTGCTCATATTTGTGTTTTTATCTAAAGTTATTTTGGGGTTAAAGCATGAAAGAGAAATTCATTTTCAGTTCATACTGGTGTTACATTTATGGCGTTTGGTAGATGCTCTTATCCGGAGCAGCTTATGAACTTATGAACTCACAACCTTCTGATTAGTAGTCCAACATCTTAACCATATTAATGTTCGCATTTGTGTCCATGTTAGTGTTCCTGTTTGAGTTCATTTTTGTGTTCGTGTTTGTATTCATATTTATATTAGTGTTAATATTAGTGTTCACGTTTGTATTTGTGTTTGTATTAGTGTTCATGTTAGTGTTTGTGTTCGCATTTGTGTCCATGTTAGTGTTCCCGTTTGAGTTCATTTTTGTGTTCGTGTTTGTATTCATATTTATATTAGTGTTAATATTAGTGTTCATGTTAGTGTCTGTATTTGTGTTTGTATTAGTGTTCGTGTTAGTGTTCGTATTTGTGTTTGTATTAGTGTTCATATTAGTGTTAGTATTTGTGTTCGTATTAGTGTTTGTATTTGTGTTTGTATTAGTGTTCGTGTTAGTGTTCGTATTAGTGTTTGTATTAGTGTTCGTGTTAGTGTTCGTATTTGTGTTTGTATTAGTGTTCATATTAGTGTTAGTATTTGTGTTCGTATTAGTGTTTGTATTTGTGTTCGTATTAGTGTTCGTGTTTGTGTTCGTATTAGTGTTCGTGTTTGTATTTGTGTTTGTATTTATGTTCGTATTAGTGTTTGTATTTGTGTTCGTATTAGTGTTCGTGTTTGTATTTGTGTTTGTATTAGTGTTCGTGTTTGTATTTGTGTTTGTATTAGTGTTTGTATTAGTGTTCGTATTAGTGTTCGTGTTTGTATTTGTGTTTGTATTTGTGTTTGTATTCGTGTTTGTATTCGTGTTCATGTTAGTGTTTGTATTTGTGTTCGTATTAGTGTTCGTGTTTGTATTTGTGTTTGTATTAGTGTTCGTGTTTGTATTTGTGTTTGTATTAGTGTTTGTATTAGTGTTCGTATTAGTGTTCGTGTTTGTATTTGTGTTTGTATTTGTGTTTGTATTCGTGTTCATGTTAGTGTTTGTATTTGTGTTCGTATTAGTGTTCGTGTTTGTATTTGTGTTTGTATTAGTGTTCGTGTTTGTATTTGTGTTTGTATTAGTGTTCATGTTAGTGTTTGTATTTGTGTTCGTATTAGTGTTCGTGTTTGTATTTGTGTTTGTATTAGTGTTCGTGTTTGTATTTGTATTAGTGTTTGTATTAGTGTTCGTGTTTGTATTTGTGTTTGTATTTGTGTTTGTATTCGTGTTCATGTTAGTGTTTGTATTTGTGTTCGTATTAGTGTTCGTGTTTGTATTTGTGTTTGTATTAGTGTTCGTGTTTGTATTTGTGTTTGTATTAGTGTTCATGTTAGTGTTTGTATTTGTGTTCGTATTAGTGTTCGTGTTTGTATTTGTGTTTGTAATAGTGTTCATGTTAGTGTTTGTATTTGTGTTCGTATTAGTGTTCGTGTTTGTATTTGTGTTTGTATTAGTGTTCATGTTAGTGTTTGTATTTGTGTTTGTATTAGTGTTCGTGTTAGTGTTCGTATTAGTGTTTGTATTAGTGTTCGTATTTGTGTTTGTGTTTGTAATAGTGTTAGTATTTGTGTTTGTATTAGTGTTCGTGTTTGTGTTTGTATTAGTGTTAGTATTAGTGTTCGTATTAGTGTCTGTATTTGTGTTTATATTTGTGTTCGTATTAGTGTCTGTATTTGTGTTTGTATTTGTGTTTATATTTGTGTTCGTATTAGTGTTTGTATTAGTGTTCGTGTTTGTATTTGTGTTTGTATTAGTGTTCGTATTAGAGTTTGTATTTATGTTCGTGTTTGTATTTGTGTTTGTATTAGTGTTCGTATTAGAGTTTGTATTTGTGTTCGTGTTCGTATTTGTGTTTGTATTAGTGTTCGTATTAGAGTTTGTATTTGTGTTCGTGTTCGTATTTGTGTTTGTATTAGTGTTCGTGTTTGTATTTGTGTTTGTATTAGTGTTCGTGTTTGTATTTGTGTTTGTATTAGTGTTCGTATTAGAGTTTGTATTTGTGTTCGTGTTCGTATTTGTGTTTGTATTAGTGTTCGTGTTTGTATTTGTGTTTGTATTAGTGTTTGTGTTAGTGTTTGTGATCACGTTTGTGTCCGTATTAATGTTTGTTAGTGTTCGTATTAGGGTTAGTATCAGTGATACTGATACTAGTAAGTGTTAGTGTTAGTGTGAGTGTTTTTTTCCTGTTCATGTTGGTGTTCATAAATGTGTCCATATTTGTGCTCTTAGCTTAAGTTATTTTGGGGTTAAAGACAGCATGAAACAGAAATTCTAAAGCATTTTTCTCCTAAAACACATTTTTCTTCTAAAACGTGATGTATTTCCTCATGAAACAGCATATTTTATTGGGCAGATCATTGACTGGCACATAAATGTCTTTGCTGATAGGTTATGATTATTTTTATATAATTACAGTGACATAGCTGAAAACCCGAGGCTGTTTAGAGGCAGGGAAAAGTTACTGCACTAGCACAGTTGAATCAAAAAAAAACAATCTGAACAAGGTTAAAAAGGTAAGTTTAAGATTAAGTGACATGAAGCAGTTAACCTGGTAGGCCACTAACTTGCTAGTTAACTTTATGGAGCGTTCCAGTAGAACTAGAAGGTGAATATGTTAGACTCGCTGTTCATGTGGGTAAAGCTGTTGCCTGGCAACTGGGAAATATGGACGCCATCCATAACCTAGCTAATGACTGGGGCTAATGAATTTAAACACACAGTCATTAAGATTTTTTTAAATAGACAGTGACATGTAAACAAGACAGAACAGTCCAGAACATCAACATTGCTAATTAATAAGAAAGAACTAAAATTACAGTTTTATCACGACTTGTCAGTTTATTTAAGTGGAATTTTTCTATAAACACGGTGACACATGGCTGTACTTGAACACAGCATTGCTTGGTGAGATGTGTTTTGAGTGAGCAATTTAAATGTATTTAACAGCAAAAACATTAGTTAGTTAGTTCAGATAAACCGATAAACCGATGTTAGTGATGACGCTGAAGGACATAACATGACGCCTAAACAAATTCCTTTTTTTTTTCACTCATAAATGACACAGGTGCATATGTTCAGCTCAGTACTCCCTATACACGCCAGATATGATAGTGTTTTTTTAAAGAGCACTTTCTCTAAGGTGGCTGCGTCCCATATTGATCAATACAAGACATATAGTGCACTACACAGAGTGTATACGGGGGCATTTCGTACCCTATGTAGTGCACTGTATTGACTGTAAAGAGACCTACTCCAAACAGCTTCCTACTGGATATGCAGTATACTGTAAGTGCACTACACAGGGTGTAAAGCCAGCTTTTACGCACTACATAATGTCCAGTAGGGAGACATCTAGGGATTAAGGTATGAAATTGTGCACTATAGAGCACTAATATAGGGAATAGATACCCTAATACACTAATCTGATACTAGACACACTGGAAAGAACATGAATGAGATAATATGATACTCCATAGATAATGACCACTCAGGAGTCATTTCCCTATACTGTATAAGTCCACTACATAGGGTGTAGAAGAGATATCATAACCTGAATCCACACATCTTCTCTACACTATGTAGTGCATGATCTGTCCAGTAGGAAGTCATCTAGGGATTGAAGTATGAAATAGTGGTTTGTAGTGTGCTACATATAGAGTGAAAGCAACTATAGTGCACTATAATCCGGTATTGTATATCATATGACCTTATAGGATGAATGGACCCTATATAGTGCACTATTTGTTCAATGGAGCTCCAGTGTCCTATCTGTAACATGTTAAGTGCATTACATAGGGTGTAAGAGCAATTATAGGTGGCTAAACTCATATAATTCACTATGTAGGGTGCAGTAGCTGTTATTAATACCCTATGTAGGGCACTATAGTGACACACACTTATAGAAAGAGCATGGATGAGGTAATGATACACCACATGTAGTGCACTCAGGAGTATAAAAAAATAAGTGCACTACATAGGGTGAGAGATAATGACACACTATGTAGTGTATACACGCACACACACACACACAGAACCTGAATGAGATAATGATACACTCTTTCTTCCTGCCATTGTGTTGCACACTCAAACATACATACATACACACACACACACACACAGAGAAAAACTGAATGAGATGAGACCCTCCACATCTGGGCATTGTGTGTTAATGAACGTATAAATCAGCAAAACTAACACACACACACACACACATACACACACATACACACACACACAAACACTTACCTGTCATTAAAATCCAGAGTAGTGGAGGGGAGAGACGAAAGAAGAGAAAAATCAATCGCCCCGTTTCTCATCCAACATGGTCTGAGAGACAGACACTTAATGAGTGGGGAGAGAGAGAGAGAGAGAGAGAGAGAGAGGGATGGACAGTCAGAGAGAAACAGAGAGAGAGAGGGATGGAGAAAGAGAGACAGACTGAGTGTCAGGCCATGAGATGGAACGACAGAACACCTCCAAGCTGGGTGAAGAAGAAGAATAGAGCGAAGACTCCAGCTCTGTCCGTTTTGTCGTTTATTGCTCCAGATGGAGGGATGAACAGAGATATAGAGAGGGAGATCCCAACCACACACACACACACACACACACATACACACAGATACACAGACAGCTGCCTGGCTCTGTATTGCTACCTGTTAAACACAGACTAACACACACACACTCACACACACACTCACACACACACACACACACTGCAACCCTCGCCTTCTAGCTAACGCTAAGCGCTACCACTGCCTTCTCTCTCTCTCTCTCTCTCTCTCTCTCTCTCTCTCTCTCTCACACACACACACACCAGAGGATGGATGGATGGTGAGAGGGAGGGAGCGAGGGATGACTACAGCACCGGCAGTGCATTAGTATTCAGTGGGAGAGAATAAAGGGGGACCACGCCGGAGAAGTGAAGGATGCAGGGAGAGAAGTGAAAGAGTGTGGCTCCCTCTGCTGTTCCAACACTGTCCTCTCCAAACTGAGGCTGAGTTTCACACACTTTTTAGAGCACTTATATAACAAATGGGGCACTGAACCCTCAATGACCCCGTACTGGACATATAGGGCACTACATAGTGTGTAGAAGTCATTATTCATACACTTTGTAGTGCACTTATATTGCAAATAGGGATTTGACCCCAAATGGCTCCTTTTTGTACATATAGTGCACTACCTAGGGTGTAGAACCCCATTTTATGCACTATGTAGTGTACTTATACAGGGAACAGGGATCTGACCCCCAAATACCACTATATTAAACATATAGTGCATTACACAGTGTGTAGAAGACATTATTTCATACACTTTATAGTGCACTTATATATTAAATAGTGATCTGACTATAGTAGACATACAGTATAGTGCACTACATAAAGTTTTGATAATACATAGGGTTTAAAAGTCATTATTTCATACCCTATGTAGTGTGCTTATATAGAGAATAAGTATGTTACTCGCAAATGGCTCCATATTGGACATATAGTGCACTACATAGGGTGTAGGACCCCTTAGTTTATACACTATGTAGAGCACTTAATTAATGAATAGTGCAGTGAACAGGAATCTGAGGAATCACGGGCACAGACTCCCCCAAACTGGACAGCTGAAGACTGGAAAAAGTCCAGGTGATTTTTTTTTTCTAATCTTCAGCTGTCCAGTGTGGGTGAGTCTGTGCCCATGATCGCCTCAGATTCCTGTTCTTGGCTGACAGGAGAGGAACCTGATGTGGACTTCTGCTTTTGTAGCTCATCCACCTCTAGGTTCGATGTTTTGTGCATGCTGAGATGCTTTTCTGCTCACCATGGCTGTAAAGAGTGATTATTTGAGTTATTATATCCTTCCTGGCAGCTCGATCCATTTTCTGGCCATTTTCCTCTGACCTCTCTTTTCAACAAGGCGTTTCCACCCACAGAACTGTCGCTCACTCAACGTTTTTTGTTTTTCGCACCATTCTGTGTAAACTCTAGAGACTGTTGTGTGTGAAAATCCCAGGAGATCAGCAGGTTCTGAAATACTCAAACCAGCCCATCTGGCACCAACAACCATGCCACAGAGCTGCACCACCTTCCAGAAAACCTTGTCTGAAAAACTGCCTTCATAAGGTCCTGTCACATTCAACCCAGGGACATAAATATGTCCTATTCGACTGTGCCACACCAATGGAAATAACTCAAAATCAAAAAGGGTCGAACACATGTTTCAGAGGGTGGTCACTGAGAACCCTCATGACTGAGATCTACTCACTTATGTGCTGCTTGCTGCTTGTGAGCAGTTTTTATCTATGGCATAATAGCTAGAATCAAGTGAAAGCAGGGTGCTATGACGCACCCTAAAACCTGACTGAAACTTCTCCAGAATGTCATTTTCACATAAGTGTGAAGACAGCTGGGAGTAGACCACGTTCTCTAAAACTTTTGATAGAAACGGTATTTCGAGAAGCTTACATTTAAATGCTGTAAATGTACAACCAGTTACCCTGAAACCTGATAGATAGGACTAAGGACACTTAGCAGCATGTACAGCAGCCTGTAGAAAATATCGGAACCATTGCGCAATATGACAGTGAGGGAGGCCGAGGTTAGCACCAGCAGAGGGTGCCATCCTCATGAGTTTCTAGCTAGGAGACCAGGGCCAGTTCCTCACCCAGAACAAGTTCTTCACAAACTAGCAAAGCTCTTACAATATCAGAGAAATCCAACACCACCCTGAGCAAGATAAAGACCTTACTGAATTCAAATGAATTCTATGCACTGTTCTCAGAAGGGTAAAATAGACACAATGGTTTGTGTGTTTATTAGGCAATGAGCCATCAGGTACCAAAAACTGCAGACACTGGCAGAGCATGTGATTGTGTGTTTGTTTTGAATATTTACTTGGCATCAGTTGCATGTCTATGTTTTTAGACATCGGGTGATACCATCTAGTTATGTATAAACTAAGTTGTATTTTTTTTGTATATACACTATATTACCAAAAGTATTCAGTCACCTGCCTTGACTCACATATGAACTTAAGTGCCAACCCATTCCTAACCCATAGGGTTCAATATGATGTCGGTCCACCTTTTGCAGCTATTACAGCTTCAACTCTTCTGGGAAGGCTGTCCACAAGGTTGAGGAGTGTGTTTATAGGAATTTTTGACCATTCTTCCAAAAGCGCATTGGTGAGGTCACACACTGATGTTGGTCGAGAAGGCCTGGCTCTCAGTCTCCGCTCTAATTCATCCCAAAGGTGTTCTATCGGGTTCAGGTCAGGACTCTGTGCAGGCCAGTCAAGTTCATCCACACCAGACTCTGTCATCCATGTCTTTATGGACCTTGCTTTGTGCACTGGTGCACAGTCATGTTGGAAGAGGAAGGGGCCCGCTCCAAACTGTTCCCACAAGGTTGGGAGCATGGAATTGTCCAAAATGTCTTGGTATCCTGAAGCATTCAAAGTTCCTTTCACTGGAACTAAGGGGCCAAGCCCAACTCCTGAAAAACAACCCCACACCATAATTCCTCCTCCACCAAATTTCACACTCGGCACAATGCAGTCCGAAATGTACCGTTCTCCTGGCAACCTCCAAACCCAGACTCGTCCATCAGATTGCCAGATGGAAAAGCGTGATTCATCACTCCAGAGAACGCGTCTCCGCTGCTCTAGAGTCCAGTGGCGGCGTGCTTTACACCACTGCATCCGACGCTTTGCATTGCACTTGGTGATGTGTGGCTTGGATGCAGCTGCTCGGCCATGGAAGCCCATTCCATGAAGCTCTCTGCGTACTGTACTTGGGCTAATCTGAAGGTCACATGAAGTTTGGAGCTCTGTAGCAATTGACTGTGAAGAAAGTCGACGACCTCTTTGCACTATGCGCTTCAGCATCCGCTGACCCCTCTCCGTCAGTTTACGTGGCCTACCACATGGTGGCTGAGTTGCTGTTGTTTCCAAACTCTTCCATTTTGTTATGATAAAGCTGACAGTTGACTGTGGAATATTTAGGAGCGAGGAAATTTCACGACTGGATTTGTTGCACAGGTGGCATCCTATGACAGTTCCACGCTGGAATTCACTGAGCTCCTGAGAGCGGCCCATTCTTTCACAAATGTTTGTAAAACAGTCTGCATGCCTAAGTGCTTGATTTTATACACCTGTGGCCAGGCCAAGTGATTAGGACACCTGATTCTGATCATTTGGATGGGTGACCGAATACTTTTGGTAATATAGTGTATTTCTGTAAACTTGCTTTGTGACAATGTCCATTGTTAAAAGCGCTATAGAAACAAAATTGAATTTAAGTATTTGCAGAATATTTTATTTGTTCCTAGTGTAAAATGATTAGCCACATAATTACATAATTAAATTAATGTGTCACTTTTCTGTTCCTCTATACAGTGGTTCCTGATATTCAAAATGACTAAGTCTACATGAATTGCATATTAGTGTTAGACCTCTTTGAGGAGCGATTTGACTCAAAACTTATTCCAAGTGTGCCATGCCTCTGCTTAGCATATTGCTTTATTTTTGTGTTTAAATCTTGCATGTCTCTCTCTATCTTGATATTAGCAACACGGAATTACACACTGAGGAGTGGACCAGTGATGAGAAAAGAGATAACTCAGATTTAACAGATACAGAGGCAGAGACGACAGGTGAAGAAATGAGATGCTCATTTATTGCCATGCACCATAACAATATAGTTACAAGAACACATTTGTGAACCCTTTGTAATTATCAGGGTTTGATTACTGATTTGATTGCATTGATTAGTTGTAAAATGCGCTCTGATGTTCATCTAAGTCACAATCATAGATAAACACAATTTGACCAGACTAATAACACACCACGAAGGAAAGCATTGCTGTCCAAAAAAACATTGTGTCTCATCTCAAGTTTGCCAAAAGCCACTTTGAGGTTAGCACTTCTGGGAAAAGGTTCTGAGGACAGATCAAAATTTAAACCTTTTGGCAAAAATGCACAATGCTATATTTGGAGGAAAAAACTCATCCCAACTGTGAAGCATGGTGTGGGGAGCATCATGGTTTGGAGCTGCCTTGCTGCCTCAGGGCCTGGACACATTGCAATCATTGAGACAACAATGAATTCAAAACAGTATCAAGACATTTTACAGGAGAATGTTGAGGGCAACGAGGACAGTGACCCAAAGCACACACATAATTCAACTAAAGGATGATTGAAAAAGGAGAAAATTCGGTTTTTGGAATGGCCTGACCTTTACCTAATAGAGATGCTGTGGAATGACCTGAAGAGAGCTGTTCAATCAAGACAGCCCAAAAATACTGATGAGCTGAGAATCCAGAATTCCTCCAGAATTCCTCCTTATCATGGTGACAGTCTTATTAACAGCTACAGGAACCAACTGGTGGAGGTTGTTTGCTGCTAAATTCAAGGGTTCACTTACGTTTTCCAGCCTGCACTGTGACTGATTACTCCTTGTGCTCAATAAAGACTAGAAAAGTTTGTGTGTTATTAGTTTAGTCAGATTGTGTTTGTCTATAATTGTGACATAGATGAAAATCAGACCACTTTTTATGAATAACAAATGCCAAACTTTTGCTAACTTTTAACTGTAAGTTAAAAGAACTGGTACAATAGTAAAAGAAGGATGGATTACAAAACACATAGACCTCTACTTTTATGCCTGTATTTGCATAACTTCCTGTTTAATTCTAGTGTTGCTACACCATATGACCAAAAGTATGTGCACCCCTGAGTATCACACTCATATGTGTTTCTTCTCCAAACTGTTAGCAAAAAGTCTGAAGCACACAGTTGTATAGAACATCTCTGTGTGCTGTAGCATTACAGTTTCCCTTCACTGGAACTAAGAGACTCAAACCTGTTCCAGCATGACAATGCCCCTGTGCACAAAGCGAGCTCCATGAAGACATGGTGTGTGAAGGTTGGAGTGGAAGAACTCGAGTGTCCTGCACAGAGCACTGACCTCAACCCCACTGAACACCTTTGGGATGAACTGGAACACCGACTGCACCCCAGACCTCCTCGACATCCCAACATCAGCGCCTGACCTCACTAATGCTCTTATAGCTGAATGAACACAAATCCCCACAGCCACGCTCCAACATCTAGTGGAAAGCTTCCCAGAAGAGTGGAGCTTATTATAACAGCAAACACAGGGGAATAAATCTGGAATGAGACGTTCAGCAAGCACATATGAGTGTGATGGTCAGGGGTGCACATACTTTTGGCCATATAAGCCTTTTTTGTTCATTATTTTTGTCCCCTGACTTTAACATAAAACAGATACCTCAACCAAATACTAAATACATACAAGTGACTAAAGTATTTTTTCTGTGACAAACAAGAACAAGCAGCTGATCTGAAAGCACAGGGTGAGTCGCCATTTAATACATTTCACTATACAGGGTATATTTACAGTCTTTCCATTTACAAAACTTATTAAGACATTATTACATTAAGACATATTTTGTATAATAGCTGAATGATATTTGCTTATACACTCAGCTGGTTGCTTTTAAATACAAACATTTTTACAGATTATACAGCAGTTAAATATCCATCTTGTCCACTGGCACACACTAATGTTTTTTTTTTTTTTGTAAAATTCAGTTTTTTCTTTCTGCCTGCTATGAATATCTTGTTAGTGATGTTGATAACTCTTGAGTATAATATGTAGCTGTAATTGTGTAGTTGTATTTCAGCTTTAGACCCCACAAGATAAGCAGCCACAGAAACAAAAAGAATGTAAGATATTTATATTAAAAATACAAAATCTAATCTTACATTATAAAAATCTAAAATGTAATTAAAAACAGAGACAAGCCTACCTGAAGCAAGAAACTGATCAGGAATGAAGCATAATACTGTTGATATGCATCACATGTTGACCAACTGATGCTAATTATATACACATTTAACTCTGCACTCAGCAAACATACCAACATATAGATTTTATCATTTTAGCTAAAAAAATAATATGGAATAAAAAAATAATTATAAATGAATTTCTGTCAAGTTTTCATTCATTTTTCTTTTTTCCTTCCTTCTTGGACAAATAATTAATAAATCGATCTACAGCTCTGCCTGGTATCGTTCTTTCTGACTCTACTTTTGCACGTCCCTCTTCAAATCCTTCTTTTTTTGCCTCTTTAACTTTTTCATCAAGTTTAGCATAAATTTTTTTCTCTGCCTGTTTCCTGGCCGCTTGTTCTGTCTGTCTCTTCAGGTTCTCCATCTGTTTCTTGTGCTGCTCTTTAATGAAAGCAAGATTTCTCTCCTTCTCCTCATTGTGTTTTCTTTCTTCTTCTTCTTTCTCCTTTCTGAAATCTTCCTGTTGTTTCCATAGTTTCTCTTCCATTTCCTTTTTGTGTTCATCTTTTTCCTTTTTTTCTCTCTCATCTTTCTCTCTTTGTGCCTTTAGTTGTTCTTCCATCATTCTTATCTTGTCATTGTAATCATTTTCTATTCTTTTCTTTTCTTGTTCTTCTTTCTCTTTTCTTTCCTTTTCTTTTAAATCTCTCTCCTCCTTTTCTTTCTGTCTTTCCCACTCATATTGCTCCTGCTTCCCAATCTGCTCTAAACTCCACTTTTCCTCCATAGCAGCAATTCTTCTCTCCCAGTCCTTCTGCTGATGTTTTCTCATCTCCTCCTCTTCCCTCATCCTCCTCTGCCACTCTCGGTGTTGAGATAACTGAAGGTCTTGTAGTTCCTTCTTTTTACTTTCCTCTGCATCCTTTATTTTCTCCTCTAAATCCCTTCTTCTCCTGTCTTCCTCTGCTACCTTCTGTTCATACTCCTTTTGTAGTTTCTTTAATTCTTCTTCTTTATTATTTTTCATCTCTTCCTTTTCTCTTTTAAACTTCTCTTTCTCCTCTCTCTGGTGTTCCTTCCATTCTTGTTCTCTCCTCTTTCTTTCTTCCTCCTCCTGATCTCGCCGTTTTTGATCTTCCTCTCTTTGTCTCTCCCACTGTTTCCTGTTCTCCTCTCTCTCTCTGTTTATTTCTTCCAGCCATTTCTTCATTTTCAAGTCATCTTCTTCTCTTCTCTTCCTGAAGTCTTCTCTTACCTGTTGTTCCCTTTCTGACATTTCTCTTTTTATTTGTTCTTCTCTCTGTTTAAATTCTTCTTCTTTTCTTCTCACTTCTGCCTCTTGTCTTTCTTTTTGGTTCTGCATCTCTGTCCTCATTTTCTCCATTTCAGCTTGATGTTTGGCTTTCAGTTCTTCTTTCTCTCTCTCTATCTGCTCCTCTCTCTCTTTCAGTATTCTCTCCTTTTCTTCTTCTAGAGCTTCTTCTGCCTGCTGGAACATCTCATTAGTGAAGCAGCTTCCTCCATTCACCTTCACCATTGAGTGGATTTTATCCAGAAGAGTCAGGACCTGGGTGCAGCTGGATTTATCATTGTTGTTGAGCACATGGTATCTTTTACCACAGGTTAACAGAAGTGTGTTTAATTCTGTCCCAGCAGTTTCCACATACTGTACAATTGTAGTTTCTTTAAGTTCATCACCCCTGGTGAAGAGCACGATAGTGTACATGTTGGATTTTTTACCAAAAGTCTTTTCAATGATTTTCACTGCCTCTTTCTCCTCCTCTGTGAAGCGTTGTCCTATTTTCAGCACCAGCAGGAACACATGAGGACCAGGTGCTGCCATTGAGATGCATTTAGCAATCTCTTTCCTGGTTTCATCATTATCAGTATTTGTGTCAAACAGTCCTGGAGTGTCAATCACAGCAACCTGTCTTCCACTGATTTCTCCTGTCTCTTTCTGACACGCAGTGGTAACTGATTGAGCTGACGTCACTTCTTTGAACACATTTTTCCCCAGAATGGTGTTTCCTGTTGCACTCTTCCCAACTCCGGTCTTCCCCAAAAGCACAATCCTGAGTGTGTCAGGTCTTTTTGATAAATCTGTACAAACGAGAAAAGCCAATGATTTTTAAAAGAGTCATAAGAAAAAACATGTTAGAGCTATTATAAAATAATGTCATAGGTGTTGTCCTTATTCTACCTAATGTGAACTGTCAAAAAGTAAAATTACATCTGCAAATTTAATTATGGTTGACATGCTAATAATCATGTTTCTTTATAAATGTGCAGTTTCTGATTACTGCAAATAACAATTGCCCTTTTCCTTCTAACAGCAATACTTTGATTTTTATTTTAAATCGATAAACATTTTACCTTGTGTTTGATTTTTGTTTCTCTTCTTGAGTTCAGTCATTTGATGTTGCAGTTTTTCGATTTCTCTTTTGTACTGCAGCTGGGTTTCAACCTGTGCATCAGTGTACATGGCCATGGTGTACTGACGACCGCTGTTCTCTTTCAGAAGATCCTTCACACAGGTAAACAGCTTTTCTGCATTTGTTCTGCTGCTGTAGAATTTATATCGTCCTCCACATGCCTTTATCACAGAGTGAAGAGTCTCATCTAACTGTTCCCTCTGGGACTGCTGGTTGATGAGGAAGATGGTGTAGTCATTAACTCTGGAGCTAAAAATCCTCTGAAACATCTCTATTTCTGCTTTATCTTCATCAGTGAGAGGACCTTCAGGAACGATGATGAAGAAAGCATGAACTCCAGGATCGCAGACAGAGACAGAGTGTAGAGTCTGACGCATCACTTCCTCTTCTGAGAGTTGAGTGTTGTAGAGAGCGGGCATCTCCACCAGCATGATCAGGTGACCACACACTTCTCCCTGCATTACACACATTGAGCTGGACTCTGTCTGGACCAGTGAGGCCTTTTTACCCAATAAAACTTTAGATACTGAGGACTTTACTCTTTCCTTCCCCAGCAGCACCAGTTTCAAATGTGGAGTCTGTTTTGATTCTACAATTATAAAGACAGACAGACAGATAGATAGATGGATAAAATCATCATGTTGACATAATCAGTATATTGATATGTGTACTGAATAAATAAATTACAAACTATATAAAAACCCCACAAAGTTACTTATTATAAAACTTGACCTGTAACAGCTAAGTAATTAATATACAGAGCTATGAAAAGTGTTTGCCCTTTCCTGTTTCTACTATTTTTGCATATTGGTCACACTTAATTCTTTCAAAACAGTTTTTAAATAATCATTTCATTTATTGAAGGGAAACAGTTATCCAACACCAACTGGCCTTTGTGAAAAAGTAATTTTAGTTACTCAGTCAACCAATTAACATAATTTAACCGATAACTGGGTTCGATTAGACAATTAGACCAGACACACCCAGGCTTGACTACTGCTAGGGTTGCCACCTTCAGTGAGGAGAAATAAGGGATGAATATTGAAATAGTGAAGTATATTTAAATATATTTGTGAATTATAATAAATAGAGTACACTGATATGGCTATTCATTTACATTTATCATATTTATGAATTATGAAATAAATAATCTTAGATCTGAACCACCTAAATGGATTTCAAATGTTTAGTGATTTTAGTGTCAGTTTGACGTAAGATTTTATAATAAGTTTAGTGGAGATGCAAATCTTGATCCCGTTAAAAATATATGACAAAAATATCCCCATTAACTGCCATCTTATTTGTCCGTCCAGTTGGAATAATGCTGGTATGCAACATTACTATGATTTCAATTTCATCAATATTTATTTAAGAAGGATCCACCCATGTAAGGCATTATGGGATGAGACTTTTTCAAATATTAATTCATTTTGGTGGTGACTTATTGTATTCATTCTTTATTTTACATATTAATTTTTGCTCATTTTAATGAAGACAGTTTTGGTTGTGAAGGCCTGATCCAGTGCCACTTGTGAATGGAGAGCAGAGACTTGGAGACAGTGTGTAATTAACAAAGCTCTTTTTTATACACTGTTTCTTGTAGTGAGGTGCAATGTGTTGAACAGTGAGAAAGGTGAATGCTAGAAAGAGAGGGAGAAGTTGACAGAGTCTTTATCTGTGTGCAGAATGTGCTTTAGTTGCTTATTACTCATTTCCTGAGTTTGAAGCCCATGTTAATAAACACAGTGGGGGGGAAAAGAAGGGGTTCAAAAAGAGCCTGGATCAGTGATTGGTTAGTGGAAATAATGTTGATCAGTAATTGATCAGTGATGAGTAATCACTGATCACAGACGTGTTCTCAAAAAAGTCACTAGATTTATCGCTAGGCTCTTTTGGGAAAACACATTTCACACCTATCTCCAGGGTCCTCAACTCTTCCACATACACTGGGGTGTGGGCAGTCAATAATTTTGAAGTTGGCTGTGTTTTAATTTGCATACTGTAAAAATTAGGATAAGTTGTAATTGGTTGGTGGGTACTTACCACTGTGAGGCTTCTTTTTCCTCTCTATTCCAAATTCTTTAATTTTCTCAAATGTGGTTTTTGTGTGGGTTTGAATATGCTCTTCCCATGTTTCTGTTTCTTCATGCTCCAGTTGACCTACAATTTGCTCAGACAGTTTTTGGCCTTCTGCAGAATCAGCATCTTCATATATATCACACTGAAGACTTTCTTTATTCTCCTTGACCATCTTTTCCATCATCTCCACAAGATTGGCTCTGCTGCATCCACTGAACTCTAAATGTCTATAATTACCTTCAGCAATGATCTTCTGTATGACATTTTCCTTATCCTGGTCGACACTGGTGCCGATTTCTATGTTTTTTGTAGTTACTACCATGGTGTATTTATGGGCCTCCTCAGACAGAGATGAGAGAATTTTATCCACTCTTCTTTTGTCTGCTTCAGTGAAACTTTCTGGCTGTACAATTAGCATTATGACATGAGGTCCAGGAGCCATTAGAGATACACACCTGTTAAGACACAGTGTGAACTGATGTGCTGAGAGGGTGTGGTCAAACAGATGAGGTGTATTGATTATGGTGATGCATCTTCCCATCACATGTCCTCTAACTCTCTCACACTGAAGCGTTACTGAATGTAGAGGATCTTCAGTCTCAAACACAGAACTGCCCAGGATGAGGTTTCCCACTCTGCTGGTGTCTGAGAGACTGTTTCCCAACAGAATGATTCTCAGATCAGACACTGCAAAAGAAGAGACACATTCAAAGCTACTAGTGTATGTACTAGGGGTGTGATCCAATGCCATTATCTGTATCTGTATCTGTTTAGTGCTCAAAATATTCATATCTGGTTTTGTATTTGGATTTAAACTGAAATTGAGTGTGGTCTAAACTGGAAGTTTTTTATGCGAACCCATTACTATGCTCTAAAGAAAACAGAACTGCTGGAAAATGAAGCCATTTTTATTCACAAATTATCACAACTTTTTTAAAATTAAAAAAAAAATGTCCTGTGGAACTTTCTGGCAAGTTTTCTATCTTCTATCTATCTAATGTCACTGAATAAAATATTATAAAAATATAACTATTAACATATAACTATGTTTCAAAATAATAAGGTCTGTTATTTACAGTTGACAACAATAGCCATCTAATAATGTTTTTTATCAGATTTACTTCAGTTTTTTGGTTTGTTACATTCCAGAAATATCGGAAAAGTTCTATGGACATGCTATCAGATTCTTCTATAAATCTAGATGCACTCAGAGAGCTTCTGGAGTCCTTTAGGCAGTATTTCATTATAATGACCGCATGACTTTCCAGGAAGATTGTCTAGAATTTTTTTTAAGAACAATGAAAAAGATTTGCTATGAAAAATGAATTAAATGATTATTTGTAATGAGCCCAGCAGAGATATACTGCTCTGTGCACGGCACGTGGTCTTCATGGGTGATATGGAGCAGCGGGTTTCAACACATTTCTAGTGTTTGTACAGAAATATGGCTGAAATATGGTTTTATTTTTGGATCTCAGTAAGGCAGTGTTTAGTCTCCAATTCATATAATGTTAACAACTTTTTATTCAGTTAACAGTGTTGCCAGGTTCCACCTATAATTTCTGCATGATGCAGATATAAATTACTATTCAGAAATGCGCTCCACTGTTTACTTGTTTCAAATAATGCAAGAAAAATATTTAACTTTTTCCTATGTCCACATATTCTGGGCTCGGTTCAATCTTTTGTTTGGTTTTTGAGTTGTAGGTTTGTGAGCTTAAATCTAATTTTCACCCCAACTATTGTGGAAAAACTGAGGTGAAAACATTGTAGATTTATTCAACTTGAATGTGCAATTTTTCAATGATGTCCTTCTTTGATGAAAATTTTAAATAGGTAATTTTTACTGCCTATCTCAACTTTCTTCCACATTCAAGATTCATACGAGATCTTTAACATCACATGGTCACATGACTGAAGACCATAAATTACACTCACCTTTATTCTCCTCCAGTTTTTCCCTTACTGTATCTCCAGCTGTCTCTGCTGTGTTTTTAGGCAAATGATCCTGATGTCTTCTCGGTGTTCCTGAGTGCGTCTTCTCTTGTAGGTCACTTCCTCCAGTCTCCTTCACCACCGCATCTATTTTCCCCAAAAGCTGAAGAATCTGAAGTTTATCAAATGTAGATATATTCCCAATTCTGTGGCGTCTCACTGATTCACTGATGAATCCATGGTCTTCACCTGTAGTTAACACTATTGTGCGTTTCCTAGACAGTGGGCTGTAAGTTTCCAAAATCCTTCTGACTCTGTCTTGTTGCTCGTCTGACTGAAGCACTAACAGAAACACATGAGGATCAGTGAGAGAAATGCACTCTTTTACTCTCTCAGTCAGTTCCTCCTGAGAGAGTTGTGAGTTATAGAGATGAGGTGTGTTGATGATGGTGATGATTCTTCCCTCCACGTGACCACTGGCTCTCTTACTCTGCAGCTTTACTGAAGAAAGATGAACTTCAGTCTCAAACACAGATCTGCCCAGGATGATGTTTCCCACGCTGTTGGTCAGGGGAACATTTTCTCCCAGCAGCACAATTCTCACTTCAGACACTGAAAAATTAGCAGGAAACAAAATATGAATGATCTCTGTCCTGAGGTTAAACAGCTAAAGGTTCAGTCAGTGAAAAAGATGTGCTGAAATGTTTCTATTAGCTTTATCTTTTATGCATGTCAGTATACATATGGTATTATTTTGTCATCACTTCTACTCAAGTGCTGGACACTCGAGTTCTTCCACTCCAACCTTAACACACCATGTCTTCAAGGAACTTTATTTTCCACACACATGGTGCACATGTAAAAGATTCATTGTGAACTAGCCACTGGTTCCATTTCCATAAGGATGAGATAAATGAGCCTTAAAGTGGCTTTGGTGGAGTCATTATCAACATTGTAATCAATGTGTTTGCAACAATACATCGAATGCCCAGAAATATAATCAAATGTCTATAAAAAGATTCCAAACTTTAAAGCAGATTAAAAGTTGATTTATGTTGATTTGGGCTAAAATTCCAAATTGTCAGTTAAGGGCTCAACGTCAAATTGTCACTCCAGGACTACCAGAACAGACAGTTAGTTGTGAAAAACTGGAAAAGGACCAGGTGAGATTCCTGTTCTTGGCTGACGAGTGGAACCTGATATGGTCTTCTGCTGTTGTAGCTCATCCACCTCAAAGTTCAATGTTTTGTGTATGCTGAGATGCTTTTCTGTTCACCACAATTGCAAAGAGTGATTATATGAGTTGCTATATCCTTCCTGGCAGCTCGAAACAATCTAGCCATTTTCCTCTGACTCACTTATCAATAAGGCGTTTCCACCCATAGAACTGTCACTCATTCAGTACTTTTGTTTTTCACACCATTCTGTGTAAACTTTAGAGACTGTGTCTCTAGAGACTGTGTTGTGTGTGAAATTCCCAGGAGATCAGCAGTTTCTGAAAAACTCAAACCAGCCTATCTGGCACCAACATCCATGCTACGGTTAAAATCACAGTTAAACATCATGTTTGATGTTTGATGTGAACATTAACTGAAGCTCTTGACCTGTATCTGCATGATTTTATGCATTGCAGTGCTGCCACGACTGGCTGATTAGATAATTGCATGAATGTGCAGGCATGCAGGTGTTCCTAATAAAGTGGACAATGAGTTTATATGCCTGAGTGAATATACTTAAAGTGAAAGTTATATGTTTTTGGAAAGCGTGTTAAAAATAACCATATTGTGCACTATAATTTTTAATATCCTGTAGAATGTTTCGCCTACTATTTTCATTAAAGGTGATACTGTGTCAAAGCAAAAACACCCTTTAATGTATTTATTAAATTAATGTTCAGGACACATTTCAACTCTTAAAAGGGCACACAGGTAATATTAACTTAATTTACCATTCCAAGTAATAGTAAATATAATTTAATGAAGGGTAGTTTTATGAGGTGGTCTTTGGTCCTATTTCTATCTTAGTGCTATTCTGATACTTGATACTTAAAGCGATACAGTGCATGGGTAAGTAATGTATTTTAAATCAAAAGAAATCTTTCTATCTTTATTTCAGAGTATGCCAGATTCATGTATTTAATTGGTAAAGTTTCAAAATTTGCAAAAATTGATCTACATGTGACTGAAAGGCATAAAAAGTGCACCTGATTGATAAATAAAATACCCAACATCCCCAATGTCATCTCAGGATACTGTGAAGTCAGTGATACTCACTTGTGGGAGGTACTATGGGCAGGCTACGCCACCTCCGAGGGCGTAATAAACCTGTGGGGGAAAAATGAGTTACATGTTTTTCTATTTTTATTTACATTTTATTATTATTTTAATTTTATTTTTTAAAATAATCATTATGTACTTATACCATATAGTAACTTGTAGTTAGTAAACAAATAGTAAAATGCCTTCAGTGCAATCTACGGTTTAAAAGCATTCATTTCAATTTAAATTTACATATATATTTATATATATATATATATATATATATATATATATATATATCAACAGTCAGGTCCATAAGTATTTGGACAGTGACACAATTTTTGTAATTTTGTCTCTGTACACCACCACAAAGGATTTGAAATGAAGCAGTCAAGATGTGACTGAAATGTAGACTTTCAGCTTTAATTCAAGGGGTTTAACAAAAATATTGCATTAACCGTTTAGGAATTACAGCCAATTTTTTACGGAGTCCCTCCATTTTCACAGCCTCAAAAGTAATTGGACAAACTAACTTAATCATAAATATTAGGATTATTTTTAATACTTGAATGCAAATCCTTTGCAGTCAATGACTGCCTGAAGTCTGGACCCCATGGAAATCACCAAATGCTGAGTTTCCTCCCTTGAGATGATTTGCCAGGTCTTTACTGCAGCAGCCTTCAGTTGCTGCTTATTTGTGGGTCTTTCTGCCTTCAGTTTTGTCTTCAGTAAGTGAAAAGCAGCTCAACTGGGTTGAGGTCATCGGACATTTAAGAACATTTAATTTCTTTGCCTTAAGAACCTCTTGGGTTGCTTTCACTGTAAGCTTTGTGTCATTATCCATCTGTACTGTGAAGCCGCGTCCTATCAGTTTTGCAGCATTTGACTGAATGTGAGCAGAAAGTAGCTCTATACACTTCAGAATTCATCCTGCTACTTCTATCAGCAGTCACATCATCAATAAACCCCAGTGACCCAGTTCCATTGGCGGCCATGCATGCCCATGCCATAACACTGCCTCCACATGTTTGACAGATGATGTGGTATACTTTGGATCATGAGCCCTTCCTTTCCTTCTCCATACTCTTCTCTTCCCATCATTCTGGTACAAGTTAATCTTGCATCAGAACTAGGCAGGTTTTTTAGATGTTTTCAAGCAAGATGTTTATTTACATTCATGAAGGCGTCTCTTGATTGTAGACTTTGACAATGATGCGCCTACCTCCTCCAGAGTGTTCTTGTCTTTATGTTCTTGGCTGTGAAGGAGTTTTTCTTCACCAAGGAAAGAATCTGCAATCATCCACTTTAGTTGTCTTCCATGGTCTTCTAGGCCTTTTGGTGTTGCTGAGCTCACCAGTGCTTTCCTTCATTATAAGAATGTACCAAATTGTTGATTTGGCCATTTCTAAAGTTTCTGCTATCTCTCTGATAGGTCTGTTTTGTTTTTTCAGCCTAATGATGGCCTCCTTCACTTTCATCAACACCTCTTTGACCGCATATTGAGAGTTCCCATGAACAGCTACCAAATGCAAATTCAACAGTTGAAAGCAACTCCAGACCTTTTATCTCCTTAATTAGTCGTGAAATAACAACGTTATTTCATGATGAAGTGTAGACGTTAAGCTGTAATTCAAGGAGTTTAACGAAAATATTGCATTAACCGTTTAGGAATTACAGCCATGGAGTCCCTCCATTTTCACAGGCTGAAAAGTAATTGGACAACTGACTGGTAAGCAGTTTCATGGCCAGGCCACACCTAATTAAAGCTGAAAGTCTACATTCCAATCACATCTTGATTGCTTCATTTCACATCCATTGTGGTGGTGTACAGAGGCAAAATTCCAAAAACTGTGTTACTGTCTCCTCCAACCAAAATAAATTCTGTTGAATATTTATCTTTAAGAACCTTAATGACATTGGTGATATTCGTTAACAGTAACTTCTGATCCCTTTTGCTATACCCATAAACATTCACCAAATTTAAAACTATGCCTTCTATGGAAAATTATTAAGGCTTATAGCGACCCCTGATGAACGGTTTAAGCCATGACTGAACAGAATAATATCTCCCCATTGCATTTTTCCAAAAAACAGTCTTCACTTGAGTGAGTCTCTTGCAAAGAAAAAACATGTGCCTTTCACCCTTTTTAAAACAAAAAAATAGCTTTTACAATGTCTTTAAGTCCTCTTACATTCAAAAAACAAAATGATAATTGTGACTTTAATGAGAACATGAACTAGCTGGAAACTCACAACTTACCAGAGCTGGACAATTTACAAAAAAAAACAGAAAAAACAAAGTACGCCTCCCCTAGGGGAAGAGTCAAAATTAAATGCAAAAATGATGATCAAGTCCTTCAATAGCAGATCATTCTGCCCTTTCCAATGCTCCTCTAACTTTACATATCACCTGCTTAAAATCTGCTATGAAAGCAAATGGACCTCGAAAGTAAGCCTTTTTTCCTTCTGCTCTTGCTTGTTGGATTTGTGGCCACAATATTTTCCTCCCTTCCAGTGTCTTCAATTTGTTTTTCTTTCCAGCCTTTCATGCATAGGTTCCAACACCTTTTGTGGTGTTCATACTCTGCAGACCTCACTCTTAGCTCTTTGTTTTCTTCATTGAGTTTTGAGACTTGCCAGTTGAGCTCAGCCATCTTTTGTTTGCACTGATTTAATTCTCCCTTGATCCCTGAGATTATACTACAGTTTTGCTCTATTTTGTTCGAGAGCTCATCTAGCTTTTCTTCCTGCTTATCAAATTGCTTGCTGAGTGAGTGGATAGCTTTCAAAATGACAGCATTGGAAACCTCGTCATCCCTCTGCTCTCGATGGACATTTTTGCAGTATGAACTTTACTGGGAGTAATTGCTGGAGTGTCGGTTTCACTCTTCTTGCCTCCATCATCTCCATCACCATAGCATAGTCATGTTCATTCTTATTTTCAATTAAAAACGAATCTTTGGCTTTCGTTTCTTTAGCTGGCAGTTTGTAGTAAAGATGGACGACATCTGACAAGACTTTTTAGCATCAGAGCTTTAGAAAAAGTTTTAGACCTCAGAACTTTACACTCTCACCAACACTAATAAACTGCTCATCCTGTTAGGAGAACAGACGCAGAGCAGTGGTCTGGCAGCACAGTACGTCTCAACCTGCAACAATCTGAAGGACAAGAGCCCTGTTCAGATTGGATTGTTTTATCAGTGGGACGTGGGTAATAAATATTTTCACACGTCTCCTCAGTGATAAAACTCTCACATCCGGACACCAGTGAGTTTCTAACAGGCTGTATTTTCTACTATGTTTGCATCACGGTGAGAAGAGTAGAGAAGAGACCCTGGATTTTATTTCAGTTTGTGGAGAACCAAATTTTCAGCAATGATTTGAAAATACAGCAATAATCACAAAGTATCCGGGAGAGGGAGCACTGATGCACGCGCCACGAGACTAAACAGGCAAGTAGCAGCAGGCTGGGATCTTTTTTTCCAATGTGTGGTGACATCTGCATAGAAAATCACAGACATGTGCATCCACAATAATATTATCAGACGAGTGGCGAGTTTGGTGAAAAACAGTAGGTAATTCAGCCTGTAATAATCTCAGAAGAGGTCGGAGATTTTAAAAACCCTAACATGGCCGATCTGGACTGAAATAAAGCCCTAGAGGAGCTCCTGTGAAAGTCGTATAAAACCCGGATATGACTGAAGACATATATACACACACACGCACACACACACACACACACACACACGCACACACACACGTATCTGATGGGCCTTTGAATTATTTGATTATTTGTTTGCGTATCCGGTTTTACTGTTTTATTATACTATTGTTTCTCTTTTTCCTTTACTGCTATTTCTATAAAGTATCATTTCAGTGCTTTAACAATATTATAACTGCTGTGACGGTTATTCTAACAAAGCTCACTGAACTGAATTTAAGTTGATAATACAAGAATAAAGGCAGCAAAATAATATAAACTCGATTCGATAGGAAGATGCTTTACTGAAGGCTTACGCATAAAACTTTTAAACATTTGAAACGTTTTTTAAACATTTGAAACATTAGATGTTGCGCTGTGAAAAGAAGACGTGTTGCTGCTTTGCAAGGTTTCTCACTTATAATCCGTTTTCTCACTTATAATCCATTTTCTCACTTATAATCCACTTTAATGAAAGGCGAATTTATTTCTTACCTTTCCTCGACGCCATTTCGTGACAGTGCTGCAATCAGAAGTGAAAGCAGGTTTTAGCTTCTGTGACGTATAGTGGTTCATACCTGTAGATGACGCTCCGGTGTCTTATCACCTGGTCTTTATCCTGTGAGTGAAATATTAAAATAAGGGAAATATTACAGTTTCCTGGAATTAACGGAACTTAGAACTTGTCGGTGGAAGACTGTGTACAGGAAATGAGCGAACATAAAAACGCCTAAACCTACAATTTCTACAAATATTATTTAATTAAAAGTTGTTCCCGAAACCATTCATAACTAAAGTTAGTATCTAATTTGTCCTAAACCTGACACATTAGTGCTTCATTTGGATTTCTGTACAGACTGCTGTACAGAAACTGCCTTACAAAAAGATTTATTGGTGTATTTGCTCAACCTGTGGGATTGTTATTATATTTTAGATCCTTTTTATGCTTTTTATTTAACACTTTCTTAACAGACTCACAGACCTAAGAAAAAAAACAATTAGTTCTCAATATTTGTTAAGTCTATAGTCCATTTATGGAGTTAATTTTGTGCCAAATATTTCAAATTTAAGTAATTAAATCCACAAGCAAAATATTCTTTAACCATTATCCACCCCAACTCCTTATCTTGTTTACTCTCCGGAGTGAGTATTACTCATCAGTTACAGCACTCTCGCTTTATTTCTATAACTCAGGGACTTCTATCATTCTAATGGCGATTATGCTCTGCTCACCATTCACCACCCACTACACCATTTTGTTGTGTTGTATTTATTGTCCTGTCCACCACTATTTCACCACTATCAAAAAAAAGATTACTACTCATTCACACTCTTTACTTTATTTTCAGTTTGCAATATTTTGTTTACCATATATGGGAATTTGAGGGTGTTTCTTTATGCAACTGAATTTTAGAATGTGTAATTATTTAGAATAATTATTTAGACGTACAGCACAGGGCGCTCCTCCCCCTCCACCACCTGGGACAACACGGTCTCCAGCCCTCTGTCCATTGCATCTGTCTGCAAACAAAAGGTTGAGAGAAGTCAGGAGAATGTAAGAGTGGCCCGCCACAGAGTGCATCCTGAGTGAAAGCCTGCTGGCACGGCTCCGTCCACTGGACCGGGTCTAGCGCTCGCTTTTTAGTGAGATCAGTCAGCGGGCTGGTGACATCTGAATAATTAGGCACAAATCTACGATAATAGCCAGACAGCCCCAGGAACTGGAACACCTGCCCATGGCCCAAGTGGAAGCCCAGATACCATACTTCCACCTGTCAAATCGCATACTTCTTTGGGTTTGCTGTGAGTCCCGCCTATCTCAGCATCTCAGGACAGCCCTCAGCTGCAAATGTCGCTGCCATTACTATAAATAAGAATGTCATCTAGATAGGCAGCAGCATGCACATTGTGAGGACAGAGGATTCTGTCCAAGAGTTGCTGGAACATCACTGGGGCTCCGAACAACCCAAAAGGAAGGGCCATGAATTGGTGCAACCCAAACGGAGTGGGGAAGGTCATTTTCTCACGAGATATTGGAGTCAAGGGGATCTGCCAATATCCCTTCGTCAAATCCAGTGTCGAATAAAACCGATACGCACCTAACTGAGCAGCTCGTCTTTTTTAAAATTCACACAAAAACTGACCGATCCGTCAGGCTTGGGCACCAAGACCACCAGGCTGCTCCAATCACTGTGGGACTCCTCGATTACCCCATGTCGAGCATAGCCTTGAGTTCATCCCAAACCACATATTTTTGTGTTCAGGTAACCGGTATGGGCGGCTGCGTACAACCACATCTGGAAGAGTCTCCACGTGGTGTTCTATGAGGTCCATGAAACCGGGTAGAGGAGAAAACAAATCAGAAATTTCTCTCTGGGACGGTGAGAGGTGGTCTCCACAGGGGACCAGGGTAAATTGGGCCACACTTTTCAGACTAACCTCCAGTCCCAGCTCCTCCATCTCAGGAACCACCGTCACCAGAGCCACAGGAACCACCTCCCTCCATGGTTTTAGGAGATTGAGGTGGTATACTTGTGCAGCGCCTCTATTCTTTCTCCTGACCTCATAGTCGACTCCTCTGACTTGCCGTGTGCCCTCAGCGGGTCCTTACCACTTTGCAAGTAATTTAGAGCTTATCTCCTGGTCCAAATTCCTGTAGCCACATACCCCGTTATACAGCCGGGATTGACGTTCTTGGCCTGTAGCAAATTCTCCTGTGTTAACTGCCCAAGTGTGTGGAGTTTTTTGCTCTCTGGTCAAGAATGTATTGAATTTCATTTTTGATGCTAAAAGGTCGCTCCTCCCAGTTTTCTCTAATGACGTCTAAGATGCCATGAGGCTTGCACCCGTGCAATAATTCGAATGGGGAAAACCCCGTGGAGGCTTGCAAGATCTCTTGTACTGAAAATAACAGTGGCTTGAGCAACTTATCCCAATTCCGCGCATCATGAACAAACATACAAATTATATTTTTAAGCGTTTGATTAAAACATTCAACCAGCCCATATGTCTGAACAGGTGCGAATTGATTTAATCCCCGATAATTTCGTACAGTCCACGAAGTATCTGTGACATGAAAATAGTGCCCTGGTCTGTCAGGATCTCTTTCAGGTTCCCAATTTGGGAGATAATCCAGAAGAGTGCCTCCGCCACACTATGTGCTGAGATGTTGCACAGAGGCACTGCTTCCGGATATCACGTTGCATAATCCACCAGGACTAACACAAAGTGATATCATCATGTGCACCTTTCTAATGGTTCAATGAGGTCCATGCCAATTCTTTCAAAGGGAACATTGCTTAATGGAAGGGGGCACAATGGCGCTTTTGGTCCAGCCAGCAGGTACTCCAGCAGCAGCCCCAGCAGCCACTGCGGCCATGCCCCACATCATGCTGTCAATGGTGGGACCATAGGACAAACCAGAAGCATACGTGGAACTTTTCAAGCATGCCACAGAAGCGTGGGGCTGGCCCGACTCACAGTCAGGCTCCGGAGCACCTGCTGGTCCTCTGCCTGGGATTATAGCAGGGCCTGGAAGCGCTGCTCCAGTTTCCGTGCGCAGCTCAATGAGGGCCTCACTGAGTCTGGTGGAGGCCAGCGAGGGACTTTACAATCTCCACAAGTAGCGAGGACTCCCGGGTTTTGGCAGCAGCATGGCACTTCTCCTGGATCAGGTGGGAAATGAGGAAATGGGATGCAGGCTTGGGACAGCTCAAAAAAGGCTTTTTATTGGCCATTACTATTTTGCTCGTTTTTCAGTGGATGGGGTGCCATCCCTGTGATGGGATGGCACCCCGTCCAGGGTGTCCTCCGCCTTGTGCCCCGAACCCCCTGGGAAATATGGATGGATCACACTAAAATTTTGGTCCTGGTCACAGCCCTGTTGATGTATAGCCAAACTCTTAGAAATAAACACTCACTAACAATATCCAAGTTAGATCTGATGATTTAATTAATTGCTCTTGGATTAAATCCCTGGTTAATACACCCATGGCATTTGTAGTTATGTAAAATGACTTCAAAAAGAGCACTCAGGTCAGGTGTAAGCGATGTGCGCGGTAATCAATTTTCCTAACGTACACATTCCACCACAGACGGAGCTCTGAACGTCAAAAACCCGTTTCTCACAAACCTAACATTACTAAAACATGATGATATACAGTCAGGTCCATAAATATTGGGACATCGACACAATTCTAACATTTTTGGCTCTATGCACCACCACAATGGATTTCAAATGAAACGAACAAGATGTGCTTTAATGATGGCTTGCTTCACTGATAGTGACAGCTCTTTGGATCTCATCTTGAGAGTTGACAGCAACAGATTCCAAATGCAAATAGCACACTTGAAATGAACTCTGGACCTTTTATCTGCTCATTGTAATTGGGATAATGAGGGAATAACACACACCTGGCCATGGAACAGCTGAGAAGCCAACTGTCCCATTACTTTTGGTCCCTTAACAAGTGGGAGGCACATATGCAAACTGTTGTAATTCCTACACCGTTCACCTGATTTGGATGTAAATACCCTCAAATTAAAGCTGACAGTCTGCAGTTAAAGCACATCTTATTCGTTTCATTTGAAATCCATTGTGGTGGTGTATAGAGCCAAAAATGTTAGAATTGTGTCGATGTCCCAATATTTATGGACCTGACTGTAGGTCTATTCAGGTTGATTAAGCACATTAAAATTGAGTGATTTTTTTAATCACTAAAAACCCGTTTTCTGGTAAGATTTACTGTATAATGCTGCCTTCACTATGTGCTGTCGTAATTCATTTCAATTCAATTCAATTTTATTTGTATAGCGCTTTTAACAATGGACATTGTCATAAAGCAGCTTTACAGAAATAAATTGATTTAAAAAATATATTGTAAATATGTGAATTTATCCCTAATGAGAAGCCAGAGGTGATGGTGGTGAGGAAAAACTTCCTGAGACAATATGAAGAAGAAACCTTGAGAGGAACCATGCTCAAAAGGGAACCCATCCTCATCTGGGTGCAACGGATAGTGCGATTATAAATAAATCCCTTCTATTATTGTGTACTATATGGACAAATAGTGCAAATGTGCAACCAGTAAATTCATCACAGTTTTTGCAAGAAGTCCGGTTGGTTAAAATCTATCCACTGTCCACTGATGGAGTCCTGAGTACGAAGCTGCTCGTGGCAACTGCAGCCCCAAAGCCACTACAGCAATCGCAGTCCCAAGCCATTACAGTACAGCTCCCCATATGTGATCCCCATGCCATCTCCACAGCCCCCAGGTGGCACCATCCCCAGCAATCCAAATGGTTCTTCAGGCCATCCATATGGGCCACCCCCAGCAGCAGCGAGCAAACTCATCTGAAGAGAACTCCAACCAGAAGCAGGGCATCAGGATGGGTCAAGCAGCGAGGAGGAGCAGAAGGTGCATCAGGATGGGTCAGGCGGCAAGGAGGACCAGAAGGGGTCAGGATCACTGGCATCTCAGGAGTAGCATGTGTAGCTCAACAGAGAGAGGGAGAGAGAGGGAGCAAGAGGAAGAGATTGATAGGTGAGCTCTTGTCCTGTAATGGTTAAGGACAATGTACTTTGCGTGCAGAGTGCAAGCAGGGACTTCGGCAAGACTAGCTATGACAGCATAACTAATAGGGAGAGCCAGAAGCTAACACAGACATGAGGGCTTCCTGGGACATAAAGCAGCAGCCACTCCACCGTCGACAAACCTGAGTGAACATGTGAGAGTGGGGGGGCGACAGCATCCAAACATCCCAGTTCACCACAACACTCTATGCCTGTGAAACCCTCCAGACCTGCCCCTGTACCTAAGAAAACACTATTCACAAAAGGCTTGACTAAACAAATATGTTTTCAGCCGAGACTTAAACACCGAGACTGTGTCTGAGCCCCGAACACTAAGTGGAAGGCTGTTCCATAACTGTGGGGCTTTGTAAGAGAAAGCTCTACCCCCAGCTGTAGCCTGCACTATTCGAGGTACCAACAAATAGCCTGCACCTTTTGATCTGAGTAGGCATGGGGGATCATAAAAGACCAAAAGTTTGCTCAGGTACTGTGGTGCGAGACCATTTAGTGCTTTATAGGTCAATAGTAGTATTTTATAATCAATACGAAATTTGATTGGGAGCCAATGCAGTGTGGATAAGATAGGGGTGATGTGGTCATATCTTCTGGTTCTAGTAAGGACTCTCGCTGCTGCATTCTGGACTAACTGGAGCTTGTTTATGCATCTACTGGAACATCCAGACAGTAAGGCATTACAATAATCCAACCTAGAGGTAACAAATGCATGAACTAATTTTTCTGTATCGTGTAGTGACAATATATTTCTTATTTTAGCAATGTTTCTGAGATGAAAGAAAGCGATCCTAGTGATATTATCTACATGAGCTTTAAAAGAAAGACTAGAGTCAATAATCACACCAAGGTCTTTTACTGCTGCACATGATGAAACAGAAAGACCATCCAGAGTTATTATGTAATCAGAAAGCTTACTTCTAGCTGCATGTGGTCCTAGTACAAGTACTTCTGTCTTGTCAGAATTAAGTAAGAGAAAGTTGATAAGCATCTAGTTTCTAATGTCCTTTACATTCCTCAACTTTATTAAGCTGGTGTCTGTCATCTGGCTTTGCTGAAACATACGACTGAGAGTCATCAGCATAACAGTGGAAGCTAATACCATGTTTACGAATAATTTTGCCCAGAGGTAGCATATATAGAGAAAAGGGCAGTGGGCCTAAAACAGAACCTTGCGGGACACCAAACTTTACCTTAGTATGAGAAGAGAAGTCACCATTTACATCTACAAACTGATAACGATCAGTCAAATAAGACCTGAGCCAGGAAAGGGCTGTTCCCTTAATGCCTACTACATTTTCTAGTCTATCGAGGAGAACAGCATGATCAATGGTATCAAAAGCTGCACTAAGGTCAAGCAGCACAAGCAGGGAGACACAACCCTGATCAGAGGCCAGCAGTAGGTCATTTACCACTTTAACCAGTGCTGTCTCTGTGCTATGATCTGTCTCTCTGCTATCCTGAATTATCTATTTGAGGAAACAAGTAGGTAAAGGATCTAGTATACAGGTTGATGATTTTGATGATGAAATTAGTGAAATTAGTTCTCTCTCTCGAGGTAAAACATTGTAATTGTTGATCTGATATTATTATTTTATCATCTACAGGGTTAGTTATAAAACTGTCCAGTTTTAGATTAATAGTCTCAATTTTTTGCCTGATATTTTCAATTTTACCATTGAAAAAATTCATGAACTCATCGCTACTATATAATGATTGTGTGCGTGTTTCTATTATGGTCTTATTCCTAGTTAATTTTGCTACAGTATTAAATAAGAATCTAGGATTATTTCTGTTATCTTCAATTAGGGTGGAGAGACACATTGATCTAGCAGCACTAAGAGCTTTCTTATAGCTCAAAAGGCTCTCCTTCCATGCTATTTGAAATACTACCAATTTAGTTTGACGCCATTTATGTTCTAGTTTTCGAGTGATCTGTTTTAAAGTTCGTGTGTGATCGCTATACCAGGGTGCTAGCTTTTTCTCTCTATTTATTTTTCTTTTAAGTGGAGCTACCTTATCTAGTGAGTTGCAGAACATTGATTCTAAACATTCAGTTGCCTGGTCAAGTTCTTCGGGATCAGACGGTGATCCAATCATGGTTGATAAATCTGGGAGATTACTGATAAAACTCTGTGCAGTTGTTGACGTGAACGTACGGTGACGTGGCAAGATGCATATACTATGATGATATTAATACACATTTTAAATGAGATGAGGTAATGATCTGAGATAGCTTCAGACTGTGGACATGAGACTATATTTTCTATATTTAATCTGAATGTTAGTATTAAAGTGTGACCACCACTATGGGTGGGTCCTATTACATTCTGATTAACCCCTACAGAATCTAGAATGGACACAACTGCTGTTCTCAGAGGGTCTTCTGGATTATCAAAATGAATATTAAAGTCTCCAACAATTAATGCCTTGTCCAAAGAAACAACCAGGTTAGAGATGAAATCCGCAAATTCACATAGGAATTCCGAATATGGCCCTGGGGGTCTGTAAATAATAATTACTGGAATCACCTGGGTAGACTTATTTTTAGTGGCTACGTATGTTATGTTAGAATAAAGAACTTCAAATGCGTTGAATTTATGACTAGGTTTTTGTGTGACGGCTAGATTATCATTATAAATGACTGCGACGCCTCCTCCTTTGCCAGTTAGACGGGGCTGATGTATATAACTGTACCCGGGAGGACTAGCTTCATTTAATGCTACAAACTCGTTTGGTTTAATCCACGTTTCTGTTAAACACAGTACATCTAACTCCTGATCAGTAATGGTTTCATTATCAATAAGCGCTTTAGACACAAGAGATCTAATATTCAACAGTCCTAGCTTCAGATCAAAGGTGCTGGCTACGCATTCAGCTTGGTTTAATTTCATGTTAATTAGGTTACTAAAGCAAACCTTCTGAGTATATCTATAATTTTGTTTAACTCAGGGAACAGACACAGTCTCAATACGGTGGAACCTAAGTGACGACTCATTGCAGCTAGCAGACGGTCGGTTTAGCCTGCTTGTCTGCTCCCTGGAATTGGCCCTGGATTGTCACCGATTAACTAGGCCTGTTCTGAGACTATGTGCTATGCTGCAAGAAATGAGAGCAGCACCTTCCCGAGTGGGATGGACACCGTCCCGCCCTAACAGGCCAGCCTTGCCCTCAAAGTTAGTCCAATTATCTATAAAGCCCACATTGTTTTCGGAGCACCACCTGGACCTCCAGCAGTTCAGCGACTAATTATGTCGTGTTCACATGCTTTGTTGTCAGAAAGAACATAAAACATGGACAACACCAAGTTTATTCATACTTACCTTTTTTACTTTTATTTTGATACCATAACACATATTACTCAGTTAGCTAGCTTGCTGATGATAATAGAATTTTAGTCAAATACAAACTATTTTCACGGTGTAAAAATGTATAACATGTATAGAATAGTTGCTGATATAGTGCATAAATGAATATGACCAAAACGACAAGCGCTAAAAATTAGCCGCATTTAGAAAAATTAAACCATTCAAAACATTTGGTATTTGGATATGACATCACGCGTCAAGGCGTTGGGTTTTTTTTTAATCTACACATCATGGATTCCAACGTGCTTCTCTTCTGATGTTGATTTTATATTCTTTTAAAGCTTTGTTGTATAAAACGGGATGATGTGACACCGCTATAATCAGTGCTTCCTCCATCTTGGATTTTCTGAAGCGGTCACTCCGTGACGTGTCAATCTTCTGTCACGTGTCTTCATGTGATATGAATTTGCAGGTCACCAAATCTGAACTTTGGGACGCAGAGAGATGTGAAACTTCTTCGCTTTGAGCTTGCATTTTCGGTCTCCAGGACGAATGGACGTCAACGGAACTGAAAAATCTAGTGTGACCGCCGATTAACAAAATTATCTCAGAGTTTCCCAGTCGGAATTACGACTTGAGGGGTCATTCATGTGTAACTTCCTACTGGGAAACTCGTATTTACGATAAATTCAGGTAGCACTTGAAGGCAGCATACGAAGAACGAGATTCCTCCATCTTTCCTGAACCAGAAGTTTAAACGCTGCTGAACGCTGCACTGCTGCTGATTTATCCAAGATGGCCGCCCTCAACTCTCCACTTCGGATCTGTCGGGGCATTTTAAAAGAGCTTAGATATTTAAAAGGGCCTGAATATAAAGGCACAATGATGTACAGTTACGTGATGGAACAATTCCGAAAAAATCAGGTAGGATATGAAGCAGTTTAAAGCTAAGCTAACTGTGCTGTGTTGTTGTTGTTTGGCTAGCTGCTGACCTTCATGAGGCTGAGGAGAAACTCGCTAAACATACCGTTTGTACTAAACTAGCAACCAAATAAAACTAATTTACTGTATAAATATTTTAATTTCAGCCTCGAGATGGCTGAATGTCCGAGTTAATCAACTACAGCTGCTATTGCTAATGCTAAAAACGCGCTCGATTTGACACACTACAGCGCGCGCCGGAAAGTTTTTTTTTTTTTTTTTTGCCATGGCAACGGCTCTCTGACTGCCTCGCGCCTTTAAATGCTGAGGTAAAAAGAAATGCTAGTATGCTAACAAACCAAAAACTGTGGTAGTAAATAACGTGTAACTATAGTACAGCACTATAGGCTTTTCCACAGGTTCGGTAGGAGAAATAGGCTACATCCCAAAACATGTACTGACACGCTAAATAGTGTATAAAATATTATATAAAATAGTACTCCACCACAGTGTTTTCTCACAGAGGGTCTGATAAATCCCTGCTGAAGAAAATCACTGAAGAGACATCTCCTAATGGTGTTTAATGTGTTTCTGCTGGTCTCCTAATGGTGTTTCTGCTGGTCTCGTGATGGTGTTTCTGCTGGTCTCGTGATGGTGTTTCTGCTGGTCTCCTAGTCGTGTTTCTGGTGGTCCTCTAATGGCATTTAATGTGTTACTGGTGGTCTTGTGATGGTGTTTCTGCTGGTTTAATCGAATGTTGTTCTTTATGTTTCCTTATGTAATTTTATTCTGATGACAATCATCTGCTCTTGAAAGGCTATGCTGGATTCTGGTGGCATTTAATAGGATTCAGGAAATCCTTAATGGAAACCTTCAGGGATCAAAGGGAATCCTAATGGAAACCATTAAACCTGTTCGCATTAAAGTTAGTCCGTTATGTAATGGTAACCTCAGGGATATTGGTGAAGGATTGTAGGGTATACATCCTACCTAGTACACTATATGTCCAGTTTGGAATTTATTTTCCCTCCTACATAGTGTATGAGATATTTTCTTTCTCACTATTTTGGTTAACCGGATAATCCAACATGGTCAAAGGATTTAAACTCATTATTCTGTTATATAGGATATGGAATGAAATGATAAACCTTACATAGGGCTCTGTTAGTGTTCCAGTGCCCTAGTGCACTAAATAGGGAACAAAATAATGTGTTCTGTATCTTACCTGCACTGTATGTAGAATATTAGTGTAGAAAGCCCAGAAGTCGGCTAGTTGTTTTTATTTAACACTGCTAAACTGGGCATTATTATGCATTGTTTATCCTTTGTTTTACATTTAAAACCAAACTGTCTTACAGTTACAAGCTTGTGTTTTTTGTTTTTGCTGTTCTTGTGACTGACCCAGAGCTGTGATTTTGGTGATAACAAGTTGAACCCACCCATTTTTCAAGTGCTCAGAAATATTGGAACATGTGACTGACAGGTGTATCTTGTTGCCCAGATTGATTGTTTAAATAATTAATAGCTCTTAATATCCCTGGGGGTTTTGCCTGTGAAAAGGATAAACCAACATGAAGACCAGAGAGCTGTCTATGGGAGAAAAGCAAGCCATTTTGAAGCTAAGGGAAAATCATTAAGAACTATTGCACAAGCATTGAGCATAGCCAGTACAACAATTTGGAATGTCCTGAAAAAGAAAAGTGGTGTACTAACAACAAGACATCAAACAATTGGTGTAGCCATTCCAATACTTTTGGATGGGAGTGTATATATCATAAATTACAATATGCATTTCTTTAGTTGTGTTAGTATTGGGAGAAATGAGAAACATGCAAAGGTTTCTGTCATTGACAGTTTTAAGGGTAATTTATTTTAACATTCACATTAACTTGATATATGATTATATATTTAAATCATTAACAAATCAGATTTGAAGTGTTGGATTACAAAATGTTTTGGAATATACTACTTGTTTTAAACTGACTTTCCCATTGAAGAGTATAAAACTAGGATTCTCATTAACGCTAAGTCTCAAATCGCTACCTATTCATTAGATAAGTGTACGACGTGAGGTCTGTTATCCATTTGGTGTCCAATACTGTGTAATTTAGCCCCCTTAGTGCACTGCCTAGGGTATGAAATGTGTTCTACAGTGAACTAGATGTCCATTAGAGAGCCATTTTGGCCTACAGTGTAAAGGTACATGTTATATATTATTATAAATTATATATTTGTGTATGCATGTTTAGGTGACTAGTGAGCGTCACTGCCGTGCTCAGAAGGAGGCAGTCCACGCGTCCCACACATACCTGTGTCTGTTAGAGTCAACGCGGCGTCATCTGGAGCTGCATAATCAGTACCATGGGAAAGGAGAGCGCCCCCCGGAGGAAGTGGCCCGCCTTGTAGGATTGCGCTTACCCACACAGCCCGGCGGTAAGGGCTGGGAGGAGTGAGAGACTGAGTAAAGGATGGAGAGCAGGTGGAGGACCAGCTGTCAGTCAGAGACTTTCTCTAAATGTACAGTGTGTTCGTTCTCACTGTGTGTGTGTGTGTGGATTTGTAAACATTGTTTTGTCTTCAAATAAATAAAGTTTATTCTGACTCCTTGTAGTGTTAATTAAAAATATACACATGAATCTAAGCAAATGTTCATTTTCACTCATCCCCCATTTTGTACTGAAAAATTTACACACAGATTTATGTGTAAACACTGTTGATAAATGAAATTTGTTCCATTTAAACTTAATAGATAAACTTTCATAACTGACGACAGTGAGGTAATCAATTCTATTTCCTTTTATAGTTTATTTTATTCACACAGGGTAAGTACTAATAAATAACTTGTTAGCAAAATTAACATGGCTGACCAAAATGCCTATTTGTAATGAAAAATAAACCAGTTTTAATAATATCATTATTACACATTTAATTAAACACATACAAGGGTTGATGTTTAAATGGTTTAGTTACTCAATATTGGAATATTTATCGAAAGTAAAGTGCTATCAATCACCTTTTAATTCTAATGAAAATTTATTTTATTAACATGAAACTGCAGTTTGATTTGTGTGTAGAAATGTTTTATATGAGTTTGATCAGTTGATTTGTCTGATCTATTGTTACGCAGCTTTATTAGTGTGTGTGTGTGTGTGTGTGTGTGTGTGTGTGAGAGGGTGTGAGTGAGTGAGTATGTTGGCTGTCATTTCTCCTACAGTGTGCACTGTGTAACACACACACACACACACTTAGCATTATGCAATACAGTCAGAACATGGTGTAGAATCTAAGATATTTATTTATTATTCACCAATATAATTTTCCAGCAGCTGCAAATCAGAGAAAGGAATCATGAACAACAAAGGAAACTGTGTGAGTGTGTGTGTGAGTGTGTGAGTAAGAGTCAATACACCATACTGTGATAATCGATTTTACTCACATCATAGTTTACAATATTATCACAAGATATTATGGGATTGCTTTTTCTGAGGAAACGCGCACACACACACACACACACACGCACACACACACAGACACACACACTGCATTAAGGATTTACTATGAATATTAAAGTTAATGATTCTGTATCTGTGCTATAGGATTGCTATTCACCTCACGCACACACACACATACACACACAGACCACGCTGCCCAAGTAAACGGACTTTAACCAACGGTTGTGAATAAATCTGAGTTAACGCAGTAGCCATGGAAACCAAAGTCACTAAGCAGCAAATCTAACAATTTTTTTATGCTCGTTAACAAACACTTTTGATTAAAAACAGTGAGAAGGTGCAGAAAAGCTGAATTAGAAAAACTTTGCTGGTTATAAACATGATTACAATACACACACACACTCACACACACTCTTCTTGCATCACTCACTCACACACACTCTCCTTGCATCACTCACTCACACACACTCTCCTTGCATCACTCACTCACACACACACACACACACTCACACTCACACATACACACATACACTCTCAGAGGAAAAGGAGAGATACAATACATATATGTATAATAAGATTTGCTCCGGTTCTAATATCCAGTACAAGCCAATCTGAGAAAAATCTGTGATGTCATAACCGTGCAGTTATGTGACTTCACAGGAAGGGGTGGGGCTTTAGTTGTTCTTCTTATCTGGCTGGTTTTGAGGAGGATAGTACGGAGGAGGCTGATCCTGAGAGAGAGAGAGAGAGAGAGGGAAAAAAAAAAAAAAAAGACAGGTCAACGTTAGTGATGTGTGTACCTAAAGTTGTTGTCATGGCAACACTTATAGGTGATGTACTATTTAGACTCAATATGGTGGTACGTGTGTGTATACCATTGGCATGTAGACGTTGTGCGGGTTGGTGGGATTGTAGTAAGCGCTGCCAGCTGCCTCGGCTGCTTTAGCATTACCAGGAACAACTGATCCAGAGAGAGAGAGAGAGAGAGAGAGAGAGAGAGAGAGAGAGAGAGATGAGTTAGTGTGTGAGAAACACTAACAACAAAAAGGAAATAATCACAACACAGTAAGTGTGTGTGTGTGTGTGTGTGTGTGTGTGTGTGAGATACCTGGTGGAGGGTTCCAGTTCTGAGGAGGTCCAGGGTATGGAGGAGGTGGAGCCATGTAGGGTGGAACTGTGGGATACATGCCTACACACACACACACACACACACACACACACACACACACACACACACACACACACACACACAGCATTACACAGGGCATTACAGTATATTATACCATCTCTGAGAGAATAGTGGAGTGGTCACTATGGAGTCTCTCAGTGGTCACTTTTGAGTCTCATTGCGGACACTATCGAATCTCACACAGCGTCTCTCAGTAGACACTATCAAGTCTGCCAGCGGTCGCAATCGAGTCTCACATCGAGTCTAACAGGAGACACTACTGAGTCTCTATGGAATCTATGGAGTCTCACAGCAGTCACTATGGAGTCTCACAGCAGACACTACGGAGTCTCACAGCAGTCACAATGGACTGTCACAGCAGACACTGCGGAGTCTCACAGCAGACACTATCGAGTCTCACAGCAGACACTATCGAGTCTCACAGCAGACACTATCGAGTCTCACAGCAGACACTATCGAGTCTCACAGTGATCACTATGGAGTCTCACAATGGTCACTATCGGATCTAACAGTGGACACTACGGAGCCTCACAGCGGCCACGGTCTAGTGTCACTGCAGTCACAGTCTAGTCTCACAGCGGTCACTATGGAGACTCAGTCCGGTCACCATGGAGCAGTACCTGGAGCTGGAGCAGAAGCAGCAGGTGGGTAAGGGTAAGGGCTGTAGTAGGGTTGAGGCATCGCTGGACTCGCATAGCCGTTCATGTAGCCTGCAGGGGCAAAAACATTCGCTCCACTCTGTGGGGGGGCGCGAGACGCTGAAACACACACAATACACACTGTTTACTAAGAACACACACACACACACATTATATCCAACCCCCCAGCACCACCCCAAACCCTCCCTTCACACACACACACACACACACAGAGCGCTCACCATTGGAGGCCAGTTTAAAGAGATGCTGTCCGAGCTCGATGGCACCTCCACTGGGGAAGGACAACTTAAAATTAGCCTGACCTTCCCAACCACCTGAGAGAGAGAGAGAGAGAGAGAGAGAGAGAGAGAGACAGAGACATCAGTGTCCATTATACTGTATATTAAGAAAATACTATGGAACTGTAATGTCTCTCACACTCACACACACACACACACTCACACTCTCACACACTCACACACTCACACTCACACACTCACACACTCACACTCACACACTCACACACTCACACACTCACACACTCACACACTCTCACACTCTCACACTCTCACACACTCACACACTCACACACTCACACACTCACACACTCACACACTCACACTCACACTCACACTCACCGCCAGGTTCTGCTTTGATGATGCCCTGGATGAAGTTGGCAGAAAAAACAGGCTGTTCAATGCTGCAGTTCTTCATCAGGTAATACGGGAACATGAAGGAGCAGAACTTCTCCTTCATATTATTGCTCACAAACACCATCTGAATGCACGCACACACACACACACACACACACACACACACACACACACACACACACAAGGTTTAGAGATGAACAGTTTGAAGCACGCCCGTCACTGAATCTCGCTCCAGAGTGATGGCTGATTTACACTTCTGTGAGCACGCTAGGATGTCGTGCGCGGACGCTCTGACAGGGTGAAGTATTCATACTTGCACATAACGTGAGTGCGTCCTCTAGGAGGCGCTGTTGCATGAACCACGCAGGAATTTACTGAATTACAGCACAGAAGAGCTGAAAAACAGCCCGAGTTCTGTGTTTCACAGTAGGAATAATAAACAGAAGATATCACGGATATGAGTTTGTTTTGTGCTGAGAAAAGAAACCTCGCGTGGTTAATTATAAACCGAGTGAATTCTGACTGAAAGCGTTTCTGAAGTGTTTAACTCGTCTGGACTCAAGCTCTCGTATCGAAACACTTCAATATAACTAGTGTTTAAATCCACAGTTCTGGTTTACCCACAATCCCCCTCTCTGTCTCTGTGCCACGTTTACCCACAATCCCCGTCTGTCTCTGTGTGCCACATTTACCCACAATCCCCCTCTCTGTCTCTGTGCCACGTTTACCCACGATCCCCCTCTCTGCCTCTGTGTGCCACGTTTACCCATGATCCCCCTCTCTGCCTCTGTGCCACGTTTACCCACAATCCCCGTCTGTCTCTGTGTGCCACATTTACCCACGATCCCCCTCTCTGCCTCTGTGTGCCACGTTTACCCATGATCCCCCTCTCTGCCTCTGTGTGCCACGTTTACCCACAATCCCCCTCTCTGTCTCTGTGCCACGTTTACCCACAATCCCCGTCTGTCTCTGTGTGCCACATTTACCCATGATCCCCCTCTCTGCCTCTGTGTGCCACGTTTACCCATGATCCCCCTCTCTGGGTCTCTGTGCGCCACGTTTACCCACGATCCCCCTCTCTGCGTCTCTGTGCGCCACGTTTACCCACGATCCCCCTCTCTGCGTCTCTGTGCGCCACGTTTACCCACGATCCCCCTCTCTGCGTCTCTGTGCGCCATGTTAACCCACGATCCCCCTCTCTGCGTCTCTCTGTGCCACGTTTACCCACGATCCTCCTCTCTGCGTCTCTCTGTGCCACGTTTACCCACGATCCCCCTCTCTGTCTCTGTGTGACACGTTTACCCACGATCCCCCTCTCTGGGTCTCTGTGCGCCACGTTTACCCACGATCCCCCTCTCTGCGTCTCTGTGCGCCACGTTTACCCACGATCCCCCTCTCTGCGTCTCTGTGCGCCACGTTTACCCACGATCCCCCTCTCTGCGTCTCTGTGCGCCACGTTTACCCACGATCCCCCTCTCTGTCTCTGTGCCACGTTTACCCACGATCCCCCTCTCTGCGTCTCTGTGCGCCACGTTTACCCACAATCCCCCTCTCTGTCTCTGTGCCACGTTTACCCACGATCCCCCTCTCTGCGTCTCTGTGCGCCACGTTTACCCACAATCCCCCTCTCTGTCTCTGTGCCACGTTTACCCACGATCCCCCTCTCTGCGTCTCTGTGCCACGTTTACCCACGATCCCCCTCTCTGTCTCTGTGTGCCACGTTTACCCACGATCCTCCTCTCTGTCTCTGTGTGCCACGTTTACCCACGATCCCCCTCTCTGAGCCTCAGTGCGCCACGTTTACCCACGATCCCCCTCTCTGCCACTCTGTGTGCCACGTTTACCCACAATCCCCCTCTCTGCCACTCTGTGTGCCACGTTTACCCACGATCCCCCTCTCTGCCACTCTGTGTGCCACGTTTACCCACGATCCCCCTCTGTCTCTGTGCGCCACGTTTACCCACGATCCCCCTCTCTGTCTCTGTGTGACACGTTTACCCACGATCCCCCTCTCTGTCTCTGTGTGCCACGTTTACCCACGATCCCCCTCGCTGCCTCTGTGCGCCACGTTTACCCACGATCCCCCTCTCTGCGTCTCTGTGCGCCACGTTTACCCACGATCCCCCTCTCTGCGTCTCTGTGCGCCACGTTTACCCACGATCCCCCTCTCTGCGTGTCTCTGTGTGCCACATTTACCCACGATCCCCCTCTCTGCGTCTCTGTGCGCCACGTTTACCCACGATCCCCCTCTCTGAGCCTCAGTGCGCCACGTTTACCCACGATCCCCCTCTCTGCCACTCTGTGTGCCACGTTTACCCACGATCCCCCTCTCTGCCACTCTGTGTGCCACGTTTACCCACGATCCCCCTCTCTGAGCCTCAGTGCGCCACGTTTACCCACGATCCCCCTCTCTGCCACTCTGTGTGCCACGTTTACCCACGATCCCCCTCTCTGCCACTCTGTGTGCCACGTTTACCCACGATCCCCCTCTCTGCCTCTGTGTGCCACGTTTACCCACGATCCCCCTCTCTGTCTCTGTGCGCCACGTTTACCCACGATCCCCCTCTCTGTCTCTGTGTGACACGTTTACCCACGATCCCCCTCGCTGCCTCTGTGCGCCACGTTTACCCACGATCCCCCTCTCTGCGTCTCTGTGCGCCACGTTTACCCACGATCCCCCTCTCTGCGTCTCTGTGCGCCACGTTTACCCACGATCCCCCTCTCTGCCTCTGTGCGCCACGTTTACCCACGATCCCCCTCTCTGCGTCTCTGTGTGCCACGTTTACCCACGATCCCCCTCGCTGCCTCTGTGCGCCACGTTTACCCACGATCCCCCTCTCTGCGTCTCTGTGCGCCACGTTTACCCACGATCCCCCTCTCTGTCTCTGTGCGCCACGTTTACCCACGATCCCCCTCTCTGTCTCTGTGCGCCACGTTTACCCACGATCCCCCTCTCTGTCTCTGTGTGCCACGTTTACCCACGATCCTCCTCTCTGTCTCTGTGTGCCACGTTTACCCACGATCCCCCTCTCTGCCTCTGTGTGCCACGTTTACCCACGATCCCCCTCTCTGCGTCTCTGTGCGCCACATTTACCCACGATCCCCCTCTCTGTCTCTGTGTGCCACGTTTACCCACGATCCCCCTCTCTGTCTCTGTGTGCCACGTTTACCCACGATCCCCCTCTCTGCCTCTGTGTGCCACGTTTACCCACGATCCCCCTCTCTGCGTCTCTGTGCACCACGTTTACCCACGATCCCCCTCTCTGTCTCTGTGTGCCACGTTTACCCACGATCCCCCTCTCTGTCTCTGTGTGCCACGTTTACCCACGATCCTCCTCTCTGTCTCTGTGTGCCACGTTTACCCACGATCCCCCTCTCTGCGTCTCAGTGTGCCACGTTTACCCACGATCCCCCTCTCTGCGTCTCTGTGCGCCACATTTACCCACGATCCCCCTCTCTGCGTCTCTGTGCGCCACATTTACCCACGATCCCCCTCTCTGTCTCTCTGTGCCACGTTTACCAACGATCCCCCTCTCTGCGTGTCTCTGCCACGTTTACCCACGATCCCCCTCTCTGCGTCTCTCTGTGCCACGTTTACCCACGATCCCCCTCTCTGCGTCTCTCTGTGCCACGTTTACCCACGATCCCCCTCTCTGCGTGTCTCTGTGCCACGTTTACCCACGATCCCCCTCTCTGCGTGTCTCTGTGCCACCTTTACCCACGATCCCCCTCTCTGCGTCTCTCTGTGCCACGTTTACCCACGATCCCCCTCTCTGCCACTCTGTGTGCCACGTTTACCCACGATCCCCCTCTCTGAGCCTCAGTGCGCCACGTTTACCCACGATCCCCCTCTCTGCCACTCTGTGTGTCACGTTTACCCACGATCCCTCTCCGTGTGTCTCTGTGCCATGTTTACCCACAATCCCCCTCTCTGTCTCTGTGTGCCATGTTTACCCACGATCCCCCTCTCTGCGTGTCTCTGTGCCATGTTTACCCACAATCCCCCTCTCTGCGTGTCTCTGTGCCATGTTTACCCACAATCCCCCTCTCTGTCTCTGTGTGCCATGTTTACCCACGATCCCTCTCCGTGTGTCTCTGTGCGCCACATTTATCCCCCTCTCTGCGCTGCAACGCAAAGAAGCAAAATATGCATTAACACAGAAGTATAACCCGGCCTAGAAGGTCAGAAGGTTAGATGTGTGTGTCAGGGGTGTGTGTGTGTGTTTTTACCCTGTAAGGCGTGAGGTACACACTGCCCTTCTTGGTCCCCTTGAACAGGTCACTCTTTTGTGTGACATCACTGAAGGAGAGCTCCACATTCTTACAGTCTCTCAGCACGCTGAAACACAACAGCCAACATTAGGGTCAAAGGTCAAGGTTCAGGATCCAAGCATGGTTTAGGGTCAGAGTGAGGGTCAAAGGTTAAGGGGTCAGAATTAACTCAGGCTTTAAAGCTAAGAATAGAGTTATGATAGCCTAAATAAGCCCTAGATGTCATTCTAGAAGCAGTATTTAGGGTTAAAGATGAGAGGTGAGGGTTTCTTATGGTCAGAGTAAGGGCTACAGGTGAGAGGTGAGGGTTTCTTATGGTCAGAGTAAGGGCTACAGGTGAGAGGTGAGGGTTTCTTATAGTCAGAGTAAGGGCTACAGGTGAGGGGTGAGGGTTTCTTATGGTCAGAGTAAGGGCTACAGGTGAGAGGTCAGGGTTTCTTAGGGTCAGAGTAAGGGCTACAGGTGAGAGGTGAGGGTTTCTTATGGTCAGAGTAAGGGCTACAGGTGAGAGGTCAGGGTTTCTTAGGGTCAGAGTAAGGGCTACAGGTGAGAGGTGAGGGTTTCTTATGGTCAGAGTAAGGGCTACAGGTGAGAGGTGAGGGTTTCTTATAGTCAGAGTAAGGGCTACAGGTGAGGGGTGAGGGTTTCTTAGGGTCAGAGTAAGGACTACAGGTGAGGGGTGAGGGTTTCTTAGGGTCAGAGTAAGGACTACAGGTGAGGGGTGAGGGTTTCTTATGGTCAGAGTACGGGCTACAGGTGAGAGGTGAGAGTTCCTTATGGTCAGAGTAAGGGTTACAGGTGAGAGGTCAGGGTTTCTTAGGGTCAGAGTAAGGGCTACAGGTGAGAGGTGAGAGTTCCTTATGGTCAGAGTAAGGGTTACAGGTGAGAGGTCAGGGTTTCTTAGGGTCAGAGTAAGGGTTACAGGTGAGAGGTCAGGGTTTCTTAGGGTCAGAGTAAGGGTTAAAGGTGAGAGGTGAGGTGTCCTTAGGGTCAGAGTAAGGGTTACAGGTGAGAGGTGAGGGTTTCTTAGGGTCAGAGTAAGGGATACAGGTGAGAGGTGAGGGTTTCTTAGGGTCAGAGTAAGGACTACAGGTGAGGGGTGAGGGTTTCTTAGGGTCAGAGTAAGGGTTAAAGGTGAGAGGTGAGGGTTTCTTAGGGTCAGAGTAAGGGTTACAGGTGAGAGGTTCTTAGGGTCAGAGTAAGGGTTACAGGTGAGAGGTCAGGGTTTCTTAGGGTCAGAGTAAGGGTTACAGGTGAGAGGTCAGGGTTTCTTAGGGTCAGAGTAAGGGTTACAGGTGAGAGGTCAGGGTTTCTTAGGGTCAGAGTAAGGGTTACAGGTGAGAGGTGAGGGTTTCTTAGGGTCAGAGTAAGGGTTAAAGGTGAGAGGTGAGGTGTCCTTAGGGTCAGAGTACGGGCTACAGGTGAGAGGTGAGGGTTTCTTAGGGTCAGAGTAAGGGCTACAGGTGAGAGGTCAGGGTTTCTTAGGGTCAGAGTACGGGCTACAGGTGAGAGGTGAGAGTTTCTTAGGGTCAGAGTAAGGGTTACAGGTGAGAGGTGAGAGTTTCTTAGGGTCAGAGTAAGGGTTACAGGTGAGAGGTCAGGGTTTCTTAGGGTCAGAGTAAGGGTTACAGGTGAGAGGTGAGGTGTCCTTAGGGTCAGAGTAAGGGCTACAGGTGAGGGGTGAGGGTTTCTTATGGTCAGAGTAAGGGTTACAGGTGAGAGGTGAGGGTTTCTTAGGGTCAGAGTAAGGGCTACAGGTGAGAGGTCAGGGTTTCTTAGGGTCAGAGTAAGGGTTACAGGTGAGAGGTGAGAGTTTCTTAGGGTCAGAGTAAGGGTTACAGGTGAGAGGTGAGGGTTTCTTAGGGTCAGAGTAAGGGCTACAGGTGAGAGGTCAGGGTTTCTTAGGGTCAGAGTAAGGACTACAGGTGAGGGGTGAGGGTTTCTTAGGGTCAGAGTAAGGGTTACAGGTGAGAGGTGAGGGTTTCTTAGGGTCAGAGTAAGGGTTACAGGTGAGAGGTCAGGGTTTCTTAGAGTCAGAGTACAGGCTACAGGTGAGAGGTGAGAGTTTCTTAAGGTCAGAGTAAGGGTTACAGGTGAGAGGTGAGAGTTTCTTATGGTCAGAGTAAGGGTTACAGGTGAGAGGTCAGGGTTTCTTAGGGTCAGAGTAAGGGTTACAGGTGAGAGGTGAGGGTTTCTTAGGGTCAGAGTAAGGGTTACAGGTGAGAGGTGAGGGTTTCTTAGGGTCAGAGTAAGGGTTACAGGTGAGAGGTCAGGGTTTCTTAGGGTCAGAGTAAGGGTTACAGGTGAGAGGTCAGGGTTTCTTAGGGTCAGAGTAAGGGTTAAAGGTGAGAGGTGAGGGTTTCTTAGGGTCAGAGTAAGGGTTACAGGTGAGAGGTGAGGTGTCCTTAGGGTCAGAGTAAGGGTTAAAGGTGAGAGGTGAGGGTTTCTTTGGGTCAGAGTAAGGGATACAGGTGAGAGATGAGGGTTTCTTAGGGTCAGAGTAAGGGTTAAAGGTGAGAGGTCAGGGTTTCTTAGGGTCAGAGTAAGGGATACAGGTGAGAGGTCAGGGTTTCTTAGGGTCAGAGTAAGGGTTAAAGGTGAGAGGTGAGGGTTTCTTAGGGTCAGAGTAAGGGATACAGGTGAGAGGTGAGGGTTTCTTAGGGTCAGAGTAAGGGTTAAAGGTGAGAGGTGAGGGTTTCTTAGGGTCAGAGTAAGGGATACAGGTGAGAGGTGAGGGTTTCTTAGGGTCAGAGTAAGGGTTAAAGGTGAGAGGTCAGTAAAACACCCTGTGTCCTTTGTAGGGAAATGAACAGATGATGCAGAAGTTCCAGTGTGTGTAAACAGGAGGTGGTGAAATCTGATCTCAGTTCCACATAAAGAACTCGAGCAGAGCCTGAAGAGAACCTGAGCTGAGACACAGTCACTCAATCAGGGTGAAGATCTCACTGCTGCTCTGCACTCTGAATAAATGATAAGGCTGAGGGAGGAGAGGACGGTACAGCACCCGCTGCAGAGTGCCGAGTGGCTCAGACAAACCCAGCTGAGAAACAGCTTTATATTTCTGTGTGTGTGTGTGTGTGTGTGTGTGTGTGTGTGTGTGTGTGTGTGTGTGTGTGTGTGGTGGTGAGAAAACACATTTCAGTGGTCTGGAAATTCACACAGACAGAGTTCCTGAAAATACACAACACTCAGGTGGGTTTACGAAACCTCCTGATTTCAGAAATCAGGGTTACACTGCTACTTCCTGTGTGTGTGTGTGTGTGTGTGTGTGTGTGTGTGTGTGTGTACACACCACTTAAACCTGCTCTATAAACAACCCACTCCAACAAACCTGTTCCAACAAACCCAACAAACCCGGCATAAAGAACCCGCTCCGACAAACCGGGCCTAAAAAACCCCGCTCCGACAAACCGGGCCTAAAAAACCCCGCTCCGACAAACCGGGCCTAAAAAACCCCGCTCCGACAAACCGGGCATAAAGAACCCGCTCCAACAAACCGGGTATAAAGAACCCGCTCAGTTAATGCAGATGTTGATGAAGAACACAGAATGAGAAAGCACTGATCCAATTTTTACAGAAATACAGAAGATCTGATCTAACTCTGGATGCAAAGACACTAGCTACGTTTACATGGACACTAATAATCCGATCGTAATTGGACTAGAAGCACAATCAGATTTAAAAAGTCACATGTAAACACGTCAATCGGAATGAATTGGCCAAAACCGATTAAAATTTCATTCGGATCGTAAGCGGTGGTTTAAACCTTTTCTAATCCGATGGAGAGGACATGTAAACACTTCATCGGGTTGAAAATGAAACCAGATAGTTCTGCGCATGTGCAATGACGTACAAATCACGTAATGACGTATGACGCACGGCTGTCAGCGGTGTTGGGGCTCTGACCGTAGCCTCACCAGGTGCCATGTTCCCCTCCACCATGGAGCAGAGTGTCATTAATGACTGTCGTGTCATCCTAAAGTTCTCCTTCCTCTCCTCGTCTGTGAAGTGGTGCAAGACGACGTTGTCCCACCGGTCCTTGCTTCAGACCCTCGTCCACAGACGCCTTGTTCTGGGCTCGGGAAGGGGCATTTTAATTGCTTAATAAATACACGCAGCACAAAACATCACGTGCTCGTCGTCTTCTAATTAGCAGCTGAAACAGGCAAATGTTAAGTCTGCTTTTTAAAATGAAAAAAGAAGCAATGGTGAGAGAGTGGCTGCTAGTATCTGCGTGTTGGAACGGAGGGAAACGTGTAATCGTGCACTGTGCGCATGTCAGAAGATCAAATCCGATTCTTTCATGTAAACGCGCACATCGACCCGATTACTTTATTCAGCGTTCCTGTAAACACTGCGATCGGACTAATCAATCTGATCGATTTCATTCCGATTGAAACAAAAAGTGTCCATGTAAACGTGACTACTGTTTCCATGTCATCATTATTTTCCACAACTGTTATAATCATTAATGGAATTAGACTTTAATGGGACAGGGACCGGTTTAGAGTTATGTGGATCAGATTAGATTAGATCAGATTACAATTAGAGTTTATTTCTGATCAGTTTAATGATGAAATTAGATCAGATCTACTCAACATAGAGAATAAGTAATAAGATACAACTTCACTTTCGGTATTAGTAAATAAATAAATAAATAAATAAATCTCACACACTCCCCCTCTCTCTCTCTCTCTCTCTCACACACTCACACACACACACACACACACACACACACACCATGTCGATGTGACGGACAGATGAGGTGTTTTTTGTTTTGTTTTGTTTTGTTTTGTTTTGTTATGCTAGTTAGCTTGGCTAGTTCAGCTAGGTTTGTCTTGGGATTTATTAACAAAGTAAATTCCTAACTAAAATTACAAAACCGACATTCCTGAGATATTTATAGACATAATACATTTAAATACTGAAGTTTATAAAAACATCCTGACAGTTAGCATGTGTGCTAAAGTAACTGCGCTGGAGATACCGGAAGTGCGGCTGTGTGACGCAGCTAGCTGGTGTTAGCTAAACAACTCATGTATAATATAAGTGTTTATAAAGAGAGATGAATGTTGCTGAAATGAGCAGGACATACCTCTCACTGTTGTTGATGATCACTCCACCCTGAGGAGAATGGTTTCTGTTCAGCGCCATCTTCTCTCTCTCTCTCTGTGGGTCTGCGAGAGGCGGTTTATACTCAGGCAGCCTGCTGACCGAGCGGCTGTGTCCCAAACCCTCTCTCTGTGTCACTGAAGTGCACTAGGTAGGGCACAGCGCTGCGCCCTTCAGCACAGGGAGCGCAGGGAGCCTGCACAGGGAGCAGGAGCTGTTCGGGCTTCAGCCTGTGTGACTAATCTCTCCCTCATGACTGAGGAAAATAAACACGTCACCGGTTAAACAGCACTTTATTACTCAACTGTCACAGCGAAGTGCTCCTGTAAATCACATTTACACTGATTAAACCCATTAATTAACTAATTAACTAATTAATTAACCAATTAACCATTTTCATGTCTAACATTAGAGAAAAACCATCTATCTATCTGTCCTGTATTCATCTATCTATCTATCTATCTATCTATCTATCTATCTATCCTGTATTCATCTATCTATCTATCTATCTATCTATCCCGTATTCATCTATCTATCTATCTATCTATCTATCCTGTATTCATCTATCTATCTATCTATCTATCTATCTATCTATCTATCTATCTATCCCGTATTCATCTATCTATCTATCTATCTATCTATCTATCCTGTATTCATCTATCTATCTATCTATCTATCTATCTATCTATCTATCTATCTATCTATCTATCTATCTATCCCGTATTCATCTATCTATCTATCTATCTATCTATCTATCTATCTATCTATCTATCTATCTATCTATCCTGTATTCATCTATCTATCTATCTATCTATCCCGTATTCATCTATCTATCTATCTATCTATCTATCTATCTATCTATCTATCTATCTATCCTGTATTCATCTATCTATCTATCTATCTATCTGTCTATCTATCTCGTATTCATCTATCTATCTATCTATCTATCTATCTATCTATCTATCTATCCCGTATTCATCTATCTATCTATCCCGTATTCATCTATCTATCTATCTATCTATCTATCTATCCCGTATTCATCTATCTG